>NC_056733.1:1269125804-1269225804 GCF_019279795.1 Protopterus annectens | reverse complement strand
ATCCATATACCTTAATGCAGCTTACTCCTGATATCCCTCACATGTTGTAACAGCCTAGGTTATCTATGGTGCATCCCTCATCCCATAGACTGACTTACAGGGGCATATACCACTGTTACATACACTGTCCTCTGGATTGCAGAAGGCCACACGTGTATTGTGCAGATGAAGCCCACATATATATATGGACCCAACCCCACAATATGTGTGGGGGCCACAACAGCACTGGAATGATGGCTGGAATGGCAGCATGACATAATCACAGGCCACTACATAACAACCCCTAACTGCATGTCATATGGACAAAGCCTGGTATGTAGGTGGAGAACAGAGGCCAGAACATAGGCCCATATATGAAATAGTGTTGTCATACTCTAAGCAAGTTGCTGGTGTTACAGAATAGTCTGCAACATTCCCTTAGACAGGAATATGAAGTCAGAAATACAAATGGATGTAGCCATGCACTGATAGCACTAAACACACACACTGCCAGTGATATATCTGTCCCAAGACCTGTGTGGTGGACAGACAAAACATAACAGGCTCACCTCTGGCTATTGAGTGGATAGGCCCACAGTTGAGAGCTATGCAGACAGACTGCATTCCATGTTAAACTAGTATGTACACACAAACCCTGTAACACTGGTGCTATACAATTCATATAACAACACTACTCACACTCTGTAGTTCTGGAACCTCATACAAATATGTAGCTGGCCTGAGTCTGCAAGTTCTCTTGTAAGAGGTATTGCTACCTGCTGTCTGTAATACTGCTGCCTGCACACAGGAATGATGTCCCCCATACAGGAAAGGTAAAAGGACCACGCCCACATTATGTAGGGATTTATAGTAGTGGGTTGCCATGACAGTGGAAATTGGAACTACTACACAGTATGATGCATGCAAGTAGCAAGTGGAGGACACTGACTGGTGCAAAGGCTATCACCTGATCATGTGCATCACCTACAAAAGCCATGCTGCAATCTATTCAAAGCAGCTCAATTCATTTACTGGAGAGAGAGAGAGAGAGAGGAGAGAGAGAGAGTTACCGGTGTATTCAGCGGATGATAATGAGGTCATTGTTAGCCACCTGGTACAGCACTACCAGGTGCTCTTTGGCAGGACATCCCATGAGCAGCAGGAGTGGACCACCCTGTGGAATGATCTACTTCACAGGGTCAATGATGTCGGCCTGCATAACCGCAGTTATGAGCAGGTCTAGCATCATTGTAGCGACCTGCTTTGCAATGCCCGTCGGTGTGCTGTTGCAGTCCGGGGGATCACCTCGCAACAGGGGGGGTCAAGCAATCCATCTCCCCCCCTGACATGTATTGAAGAGCTCCTCGACATCTGCCTGCCCACACACACAACAACTGGTGGAGGCCATAGCGGAGGTTGGTGCTACCCCACACACTGAATGAGGAGCGTGCAGGTAAGGCCACAGGGCACATCAGTAGACCACTGCTGTGCATGCATCCACATCTGTACAGGTAGTTCATGCATATGTGAGATGTTTTATATATATATATATATATATATATATATATATATATATATATATATATATTAGTCTGTTGTGTAGCAGTAGTAAACAGATGTGAATAAGCTGTAGGATTGTAGACTTGTACTGTTGATGTACTGTAATGCTGCACCCACCCGGTAGCAATGCCACAGCTGTGGCTAATGACATTACATCTCTCACACACTTATGTAGGTCCCTCTGGTATACCATTAAGGCAGCAGCCTGCAGCTGGTGAGTATGGTTTATGTTCATGTTTGCCAATACACTGGTCATGTAATGGCTATGGTATATTCCATGCACACATCTAACACACCTACCCATAATGCATGCTGTACATGTTCATGTATTATTGCTGTTAACTGCACTGCAGTGTTGACCATGATGGGGTATCTGAAGGGCATGTAAGACACCTGCAAGATAACCAACATCCTGTCATTGTGAAACGTGTCCACAGGGATGAACATAATGGTGGGACACATGGCCTACAGTAGGGACATGTGCGAAACACCACCCTTATACAGTGCTACAACAGTGTATATACCAGTATTACAATGGTAACTGTTACAGATCTACACTATGGCATATACTATATCAGTATATGGAATATCATAATACTGTGGTCCATAACGCTTAACACCTCCAATGTTGTCCCAACATGAGCACTGAGTGTGTAATACGGAATCGTAGCTTAGGGCAGAAAATATGGGGAATACATACCTTCACAAACACTGGAAGCATATGTGTGCACACACTCTAGATAAAATATAGTGGAGGCAGCTGTTGAGGTACTGGCTGCAAGAATTTGTTATGGAAATGCACCTTTCAGCAAGTACACGTTCCCAATGTCACACCACGTATTGGTCTGCTGTCCAAGACATTTGGCCATCAAATGTGCACACTTACCTGCAACAGAGGCAGGCGTGGCTTGCACACATCTTACATGACATGGTGTGGACCCCATACCCAACACGTAGCACCCATGAGCTGCACATGTAGCCATACCTCGTCATTGCATATGCCATGGCAAACAGTGCAGACAGACATGTATGTGGCAAGGATGTATGGGACTGGAATGATGTAGGAAATAAACAGATGGCCATTCAAGACAAATGATGTCACATGTAGCAGACTGGTCATGCGGGCTGTCGACTAACATGCCACAATACTGATGGGGGGTGGCAGGAATGTCCAGCAAGTACTGGCTGTGTGATACCCATGTCAGCAATTGCATGGACTCTGCAAGCGTGTGGCCTATGGGTTAGGGTAATCATATGTGACAGTTTTACCACAGGAAACATTAGTCAGACCTCTCTAAAGGTAGTGAATGCATAACAGAAGAGGTCCCCAACATTCATGCTTTGCAATGTGTACTGGTGTTCCATCATGTAAGATACAGGTGCTGCACAACCAATGCCTCACCCCACCTCAAGCCCGCCATCCCCATCTGTACTGTGCCGGTGCTTGTGTACAGCTGTATGTTTGCCAGTCATTAGCTGGGAATAGATTGTTACACATAGTGTTCAGTGATTGGGACACTGCAAACTGACACACATGTGTAGGCCATAGTTGTCAAGCATCTGCAAAAAGGCTGAAGGTGGGGAGGGGGTGTCATCATGACACATGAGTGCACTGCAGCAGGAATCCTAAGGATGCTATGATTGGCTGTAACTGCACACAATCGGGTTCAAGAACTGTGGCAGACGTAACCCTGACTCCATAGCAATAGTGATGGCAGTGTGAGAATTCCAAGGGATGTGCACATGAGTAGACCTTGCAATCATGCAGAGTTGGGGGACGTGTAGGGCAGATTGAGCATATACTGGCAAATGCAGATGGCCCATGGTAGTATACCCCTGCCAGGAATAGTGACTGCTGTAGTACACATAACAATAGGTGCAACAAACCATCATGATAAGGGTGTGCACACATATGCACCCACAAAGTGTATGCATCATGGTCAGCATCTGCGCACCTTTATTAGACACTGCATGTGAATGTACAGGACATATGTCACATATCAGGCTCATGTAATGTTAACATATGTGGTGATGTGGTCCCATGGTATATCAAGGAAGAGTGCGTTATATCAATAAGGGTGTGTACACTCCCCACAGCCACAGTAAGGTTTGACAATTGTCAGTGTAATAGTATCATGTTGGTCATACATGCACTGCTAATGTTGGTATCTGTAAATCAGACATCAGGCATTCACAAATGACATCTGTCTACATATCATCCCAGGTATATATCAGACAAACACATAGAGGCTGTGAGCATTAGAGCAGACATAACTGACACAGTAATACACATTCAGCAATGGTTTGTACACCTGTGAGGTATGGTGCACAGTACACGGCAGGGTGCAGAACAGGTGCACAGCAATACTGTGTACATGGGTGCAGTGTTTTCCAGGGGAAGGGGCATCACCTACTAACACAGCTCATGTATCACACACATGTATACTGTTGCTGGCATGGATTGACTATAGCTGCACTGCATGCTATTGAGCACTATATGTTATGTATGTTGACAGATGGGTAATGGGAGGACTGTGTGTACTATGTTTGTGCAACCTCACCTGTAGGTGTGTGTGTGTGTGGGGGGGTATTTTGTATGTAAGTGCAATCTGGTGGAGTTGAGGGGGGTTGATGCATGTAGGATGTGTGTGTGTGTGTGTGTGTGTGTGTGTGTGTGTGTGTGTGTGTGTGTGGGGGTATTCATGTATGCACATGTGAAATTGTGGGGTTGTTCATACGTCAGTATTTTCCTTTGGAATCATGCAGTACATGGACATGGACTGACACATGAGACATCAGGAATACTTGTCTGATATGTAATCACATGACAGCTGATAGTATAATAAGGTCTGTAGCATGGAGCATGCATTGGGAGGGAAACTAGACACCCAGTATACCCTTAAAATTGCAATCAGCAGAAAGGTGAACAACTACCTATGTATGCAGCACTACAGATGCATTGGGGAATTATTAGACAACACCAGGGAGTGTATCCATATATTACTGTTGTCCACAAGATAAGTTGATTGAGCAGCAGATCTGGCATGTACTGAGCAATAGTTACGTATGATACTCCAGTGCGTGACATTATGGAGTGAACATAGTAGCCCCTAACATATGGTGGCCATACTCACGATGTCCGAACATACCCAGGGTGAACACTGGATGACAGCAGTGAGGCCTTGTAAAGCCTACTCCACTCAAGTCAAGAAGGTAATGGAGTAACAAGTCTTGTGTTGTGATCACTTGTCTAGGCATTTAGAGGAATGATACATTAATGAGTGGTATTAATGAGTGTATGTTAACAAGTGTGATGCAGGATGGGGAACTTACATGAATAAATGTGGGACTGTCTGTAAACTCAGGGACAGGTAGGTATTATGGTGGAATTTCAATGTGTGTGTGTGTGTGTGTGTGTGTGTGTGTGTGTGTGTGTGTGTGTGTGTGTGTGTGTGTGTGTGTGTGTGTACTGTTATGTAATGCCGTACAGGTCTTAAAGTGCATTTCTTGTTTTTCCCCACAGGTGACGAGGTGGGTCAGGGTCCCTCCTGCATGCAAACTGATGTTGGTGTCCATACAGACACCGAAGATGATGATATGACTGTTGAGTCACAGGCGGGGTTGTCAGAGGCTGAAAGTGTGCCATCGTTTGACATCCCCCTGTTAGCCACCCCAACCCCACACACAGTCACAGTGCCTATAGATGCACCATCACCAGTGGCTATAGCAGAAGGACAGTTGGCAGTTGGTAGCAGTACACAGGAGAGTGTGATATCTATGCCTGCTGTGGCTGGACACAGTAGGCATAGCTGGATATCCAGCAGGGCACCACATAGGCAGACATACAGTGGGAGGGCTGCTGGTCATCATGCCCCTGGCAGAAGTGCCACAACTGGTACCCTCAGGCACATGTTTCAGGCTGTCATGGGGGTTCAGGCATGTATGGAACTGTACACCAGACAGGGCCTGAGGCTGCAGAGGGCTGCTCTCTCATCTGTAAGTGACAACTTCCATGAACTTGCAGGTACCCTCAGTGATTATACAGAGGTCATGGATAGATGGTTGGGTGAGATGATGGCCTCACCAACCATGGATTTTCCATGCTCGAACATGTGGTGGGAGTGGGGCAATGGCCACGTGGACGTAGGCCAGCAACACCAACAGCTGGCGGTTGACGTGGACACGCTTGACACCAAGGTGCTCCTGTAGTGGCAGTACCAGCCCTATCACTGAAGGAGGGTGCTGTCCACACCACACCACAGCAGGCCACATGCACGTGGCTCTGGCCATTCCCAGGAGGGACCAAGTTCCAGTGGACATCTATCATCTTCAGGGGAGAGTAGCACATCGTGGCCTGTACCTGGACGTGCCCATGGAAACCCTGGCAGGCACAGTCCACATGTCTGTGGCCAGAGGCAGTGAACTGCACACTCTGCCAGTTATGGTCTGCAGCTGTCCAAGAAACACCTATATAGGGCAGCCACATGGCAGAACTGTGTGCATGCATACCCACACACTATACACACACACCTAGGGCAACCCCATGCCTACACACACCACATCACCACTCCCATATCAGCTAATTACACCCCTCACCCACACACATGGTGTCAAATGTATGGCCAACCCTCGGTCTCTGGCAAACCAACAACACACCCTGTGCATATGATGATACCTGTGCCACATCCCTGTCATCCATAACATCGATGCAGAGACAGGCTAATATGGTTCTGATGTGCATGGTGACTGTACTACAGTGTACCAATGTACTGCTGTGTAACGGGTCTATATCAGCATTTCAAAAATGTAATAGTTCAAATCTCTAAATATCGAACTGAAATGATCGAACTATTAAATTTTCGAATATTGATAAAAAAAAACACCAAAAAAAAAAACTAAAGGGTATAGGCAGGGGGACAAGTCACCCTGCACTCCCCACATGGGGGGCTGCACCTCTACACACCCCTCTACTTAAATATACCAACTCCGAGACCACAATACATTGAAGTAAATGGAAATCTCCCCTTACGGAAATTTTCATTTACCCATTCGATGTTCTGCACTTTCGACATTCTCACGGCGACAATACTGTATTTAATATTGTTAGCGTTCAAGATGCTGATAGGAACCCTGTGTAACATGTTGTCAGCAGTAATGTTTAATGATTACATGTCAGGTAGTGTAGCTGTCCAGCCATGATGCATTATAGCTGTTAGTCACACTGAGTGATCGTGCTTTCCATAATGTTATCCATTTGTATTAAAGGTGTACATGTGTCAGCAGGAGGATGGTCTGCAGTCATAGTCTACAAGGGGTATGGCACTGTGGAGACACCATGGCTGTGACATATCCTGGGTACAGTTGAACACATGTCACAGGTCTGTATAACAGTTACTGACTGTGCCACATGAACATGTGACCCCCTGGGACATGTATAATCAGCAACCTGATGTAAATCCATCCACATACACGCACACTCTTACTTGGTAACACGGGGACTAGACCCCTACCTAGGTATGTAGTGCTACTGATGTGTGTGTGGCTTTCATTGCAAAAACCACACAGCGTTTAGGATGAGGTGTGTTCCAGATTACATGTTACATGCAGAACATCCTCAGACATGTACATTATGGTAATGGGGGATGTAATGGTTGTATATGGACAATACATAATGTGACATGCCATCATATACACATTAATAGACACATAACAGGCAGACACACATCCAAGAGACCTGGGCCTATCGGTGCTAACTAACTTGTCAGTGTGTACAATGTGTTACAGGTAGGCTGCACACAGCACATGCATAACTGGGCTGCATTGTGTTATCAGTTACCTGTATGGTTGATGGTGACAGTGGTCACCATACAGTGGTACATGGGACATGTACCGGGGGTACCATGGTGTAATGACACCCACATCCCATTGTGGCTATTGTACACACTGGAACCCATGATGACACTCTGACATACCCACCATCATACATTGCCCACGACTGTGACACAACCCATTGTCCATCCCAACAGTGGTACTACAGGGATAAGCATCTACCACAGACATAGTAGGGTGATGCATTGTCATGCCTCACTTATGCGCAGCAACATCACTATCCATAATACTGTGTGGCAATGTGTATTGTAATAGGAATATGTGGCCTCGGAATGCTGTACCCTACAAATATACACACATGCACACATACACACACTTGCCAGATCTCAATGGGTATCCCTTGCCTTCCAACCCATTTGTACAACACTGTTGTACTGGTACTGCGAATCTCAGGTAGCCATTAGGGAGAGGAGCGTATCAGGGTACATGCAATGTCCGGTACAGCAGCAGCCACATCTAACTATGACAATGGGTGTTGCGGTGGGTGTGAAGGCCCTCATGCTATTCCCAACTACAGGTGTACTAACACATAGACACTGATATCCTCAGTAATGCACATGTACACATTTGTCAGTACTGGGGTGCATCTCTGCAGGTGGTCGTAGGTGTGTACCTGGCTATTGTCCATGGAGAGATGGGAAGTGTAGGGGATGTGTGTACAGTGGTATCATGCCACCTGCCATGTGCCAGCAGGCAATCTATCGACAGACACCACTGTGGTGACCCTCAGGGTGAGAGTGACATGCATCAGCCAATCCTCTGGGTGCCTCCTGCAAATGGCCACTGAGGTGATCCAGTTGACATGTATGCAACATGTATTACAATGCATGGTTAGTGTCTGTGATGGAGACCTGTACCCAAGCATGTTCTGTTGACTGTGGTAGTGTAGTGGAGGTACCCGTGGCATGTGGTGCATACAGGATGTTGTGTCCTATCTGTGCCAGTGATAACACAACTGGGCAGACATATCAGTGTCAGTCAAACATAAGTGCCTGTACATATCCAAGCTGGATACCTGCCTTCTGCACATCTGTACAGGGACTGACAGACATCATCTTGGCAATTAGCTATGCAGTAGGATAAATGTGTCTATAGATAGATGTCTGACACCAATATGTATGCCATTACTACATGTTGGAAGCCCTCACTGACATGTGCTGTACAGACAGTAGTCTATAGTTACTTTCCACATGTCAGATCATTATCCAGTAGGGGATATATACTGTGACACAGCTCACACACCAGGAACATGACAGTGAGGCCTCAGAGTCCAGCTATGCATGCAGGTTTGTTGCCAGTACTACATTTAGCAATCTACTCTTGCTTGAGAAAGCACTGTCAACAGTATTAATGGCATGATACGCTACATGCCAGTGTGATGGCACATAACCTGGGTTACTACCCTTGTATGTAACATAGTCACACAGATAAAAGTGATGCACAACTCTTAAACACTTAAGTGTTCCAGACATGACACTCACACCCCTTGCTACTGTAATGATGGCACATAGACGCATGTCTTGTACAAGGGCATTACATACACTTATTACAGATGTCATTACCCTGCTATGTTATCAGACTGGAATGTGAGCACTGGTTACCAGGGCTGAGCCATGCTTAGCAGGTGTCAGCATTGCTGCAATATAACAGCTGAGCACATTTGCGCAGTGGTAAGCGAAGCCTACATGGTGTAAGCGCCCGTAAGTTTAACCATACATTAGCACCACTGAGCTTTGCAAAGACCCACGCAAATGCACAAATGCGCTTAAAGTTGCTCAAATGTGCCTTAACCACTCTGTATCCAGCAGCTCTTGTTCTGCCCAGCAACAAAATAAACAGCCCTTAAACCCAGGACCTTATACACTATAGTCACAACAGTTAATCACTCCGCCACAACAGCTGTAAAGATAGTTGTTGTTTTCCCAATATATCTGTCAGTACACATATTAAATAGTATTGAACAATTGCTGTGACTTCCACAATTGTGTAGTACTTGTTAGTGATATTACTGCTGCATCACATATGTTATTTCTAAATATAACTAAATATAACCAAGTAGTATGAAGCACAAAACACTCCACTGGATCCATGACTGGTAACATTTAATAATGTCTACACTATTAAATTTCACCAGTCATGGATCCGGTGGAGTGTTTTGTGCTTCATACTACTTCGTTACTAGTTTTCCTAGCACTTTATTCCTGTTTTTCGGTTATTTCTAAATATACACATATCAGATACATACGGTGTGATCCATATGGGAAGGTATACACAACAGTAATGTTTATACATGACAAGGATATGGATATATACATGTTCATATGTAGATATATGTCTACATGTACATACACATATATATTCATATATATGTATTTATACACATCTGTATAGTGCATCATATATATGGCCATTTATAGATCTGTGTGTGTATGTGTATGTATATATATATATATATATATATATATATATATATATATATATATATATATATATATATATATATATATATATATATATATATATATATATATATGTATATGTGTGTGTGTGTGTGTGTGTACATCCTATATGTACAGATATACCTATTTATGTTGATATATATGTAGATATCTATAGGTATATGTGCATATATGACCAAAATGTAAATGTGCGTCTCCAACGATGTAAATTTCTCTCTGCCCACCAAACACAGACCAATAAATGCAAAAGTAACTGTGGCTGACAGATAACCAAGGCGTCTTAATATTCCATTCATATGCTGGTCATTGAAATATAAATCCACCATATAAGTAACGAACCAAAAAGATGTAAAAATCCACCATATAAAGGCAAAAAAGTCTGTTTATTGTATAAAACAAATCGGTAAGCGCTTTCATTGTAGCTTCATCAGACCGTTAACATTCAAAAATGCCATCCTGTTTGCTTTTATATAGATCACATGCTTAATTAAACATTTGCAATCAAAGCATTAAAGCTATACACTTCATCTTGTGCGTGTTCACAACAATTATGAGAACATATCATATTCACAAGTTCCTTAGTATGCGTAAGCATTATATTATAGGTGTCCCTTGCAAACAACCTAGCGAAACTACAATGTAATAATTAAAATTCAATATATATGAGTTTTGTGAAAAATGCAAAAGATATATATATATATATATACCTCAACTGCGACATATGATAAACTAAGCAAAATGATGTCGCTGTGAAGACATGCAGCATTTTACTAGCAGAACGTTAATTCATGCCGTAATCAATCTTGTACTTATAATAAAAATACATTGAACCATAAAAAACTTTTTAGTATAGATGTAAGATGTTCACTCATCAGCTGCTCATAACTACTTAACGCGAAAATATACAAATAATGTAAACATGTACTTTGTTAAATATTGACAAATAAAATGGGCTTTTCTTAATAAACGCTGTCAATTGCTTTAAAGCTATTGATACAGAGGAATACTGCCTGTTTCTAAAAAAAATTTTCTAGCATCAACAAATACAGATGCAAACCCTTTCTGATCATATATACTAATTTTTCAGTTCTACACGCAAAAAAAAACATATATATATAATATATAATACGCAAGTATACTCTATACTACAAACCTGCTTTAGTTATCGAATGTCAGCTGTTAATTTACTACATGTCTAGAAAACATCCTTCACATTTGCGTACTAAGCGTAATAGAACGTTGGATGTATCCATCTACCAGCTCACTGTTGTTACTGTGAGAACACGCTTGAAGAAATACAAACTCTCTTCATATTATCATTAAAAGTAAATAAATAAATAATGCAGAATTCTTACTACATTAATAATTTCAACATATTTTGTAAATTACATAGATGAAGAAGAAAAGATAAATAACGTGCTGCTATTTCAGCCAAACATTCATGTACCTCTGAACGCTCATTAGTTATACATACCATTCAAGAATGAATAAGGGAAATAAATGACTTGCTGCTACTACAGCCGAACATTATAATTATATTCATAATTTCAATAATTTAGTATTAGAAGTATTATAGAAAAGCAATTAATTGTAGTTAATGATGACAATCTTGTGGAAAGGGTAGTATGGGATTAATATCACTATTTTTGAATGGTATGTTTAAATAATGAATGTTTAGAGGTATATGAATGTTCGGCTATAGTAGCAGCAAGTCATTTATTGTTGAAATTATTAATGTAGTAAGAATTCTGCATTATTTATTTATTTACTTTTAATTATAATATGAAGAGAGTTTGTATTTCTTCAAGCGTGTTCCCACAGTAACAACAGTGAGCTGGTAGATGGATACATCCAACGTTCTATTATGCTTAGTACGCAAATGTGAAGGATGTTTTCTAGACATGTAGTAAATTAACAGCTGACATTCGATAACTAAAGCAAGTTTGTAGTATAGAGTATACTTGCGTATTATATATTATATATATGTTTTTTCGCGTGTAGAACTGAAAAATTAGTATATATGATCAGAGAGGGTTTGCATTTGTATTTGTTGATGCTAGAAAATTTTTTTAGAAACAGGCAGTATTCCTCTGTATCAATAGCTTTAAAGCAATTGACAGCGTTTATTAAGAAAAGCCCATTTTATTTGTCAATATTTAACAAAGTACATGTTTACATTATTTGTATATTTTGGCGTTAAGTAGTTATGAGCAGTTGACGAGTGAACATCTTACATCTATACTAAAAAGTTTTTTATGGTTCAATGTATTTTTATTATGAGTACAAAATTGATTACAACATGAATTAATGTTCTGCTAGTAAAATGCTGCATGTCTTCACAGCGACATCATTTTGCTTAGTTTATCATATGTCGCAGTTGAGGTATATATATATCTTTTACATTTTTCACAAAACTCATATATATTGAATTTTAATTATTACTTTGTAGTTTCACTAGGTTGTTTGCAAGGGACACCTATAATATAATGCTTACGCATACTAAGGAACTTGTGAATATGATATGTTCTCATAATTGTTGTGAACATGCACAAGATGAAGTGTATAGCTTTAATGCTTTGATTGCAAATGTTTAATTAAGCATGTGATCTATATAAAAGCAAACAGGATGGCATTTTTGAATGTTAACAGTCTGATGAAGCTACAGTGAAAGCGCTTACCCATTTGTTTTATGCAATAAACAGACTTTTTCGCTTTTATATGGTGGATTTTTACATCTTTTTGGTTCGTTACTTATATGGTGGATTTATATTTCAATGACCAGCATATGAATGGAATATTAAGATGCCTTGGTTATCTCTCAGCCACAGTTACTTTTGCATTTATATGTGCATATATATCTAAACAGATATACCTATTTATGTTGATATATATGTAGATATCCATAACTATATGTGCATATGTATCTATATATCTTTATATGTGTAGACATATATACCTGTGCATATGTGTGTGTTTGCATATGTATGCATATATATATATATATATATATATATATATATATATATATATATATATATATATATACACATATATGTACATATGTATATGTCTATATATCTATATATATATATACATATATTTATATATATATATGTGTATGTATATATTTATATATATATATATATATATATATATATATATATATATATATATACATATATGTTTACCATATGTCCAGAACATGGAGTGGAGTCCTACCTTAGCACCAATAGTCTCAACCTCTTAGTGCAAGGGGATGTCATGTATGTATTGCAGGTATATATGTAGACTGTTGCTACTGTAGCAGGGGTTGTCTTAACAGAAATGTTGTGTGTGGGAGGTCACATCTGCTTTTGAAATGTTCGCCATTGGTTACTGCCAGACATCCTAAGGACATTATAGTACAATACCACTGATAGTGCAGCAATGATCCTGTGGACTACAGCAGAGATATGACCAATATATGTGGACAGTCTGGCACTCTCTGGTCAGTCCAGAGGTGTACACAGATCCCCTTCATGCGAGACATGTGGACCAAGCCTGACAATATGGATGTCAGCCATGTATGTGGGTATATCACGTAAATACTGGACTGCATATGCCCATACAGTTTATGCATTCACACACGCCTGTCTGTCCTGACACATAATAACTGGTGGTGCAGAGGTCACAAGGCCACATACTACCCAGTAGTTAGTGACACACATCTGTACAGAATACCACTGCTTTGTCAGAAATACACAACAGTTATGGTGGCCTGGCAGTAGTATGTCTTGCAAATATCTGGACATAACAGCACAATGAGTAATTAGACTAAGCTGCTAGGAATGTAACAAAGCACTGTGCAAACTACAGGCAGACTGCCACAACACTGGACTACATTTTGTATGGGGGAATGCACATGTACCTGCAAATAAAGCAGGCTCTACAGGCATGTCACAGCACAGAGTAACAAACACCTGTGAGAAAGTACATACCCACAACCAATGTGAACACAGCCACATATGGTATGCAAGCTTAATATGACACTGTATGGACTGTCTGATAAACACCATCCTCATATGTGCCACTCACATACTAACCCTGCATAAATTGGGTCACGACACAGTGTGGTCCAATGCCTGTCTGCAGTATGGGACATGTGTGTGTTTGGCCCTACAAACATGTGAACCAATAGGGTACCATACACTGGAGCAGCATGTAACATCAGATAGAACAGGACCAAGAACAATGGCATCTACCACAGTCTGTGCACAGGTCAAGTTCGTATTCATAATACAGATACTGTCAACAATCACCATAAGTACACAGACCCCAGTACTGTACACATAACCGCAGAATGCCAAGGTTATGTCCTCAGAAATAACCCCTACTACACATAACATGTCTAGCAGTCTGATATCTGACTGGCTTGTTATCAGGTATGATGTCAATAAATAATGGTGTACAGAACATATGCACCTTTTACTTCATGACATATGTACAAAGGTTGACAGATTTGTGGCTGGAGCCACAAACACTGGGCCAATATTGGTATGGTGCTGCGATGCCCTCATACATTTACTGTTGTAACAGGATTTGTTGTGACATATGTCGTATGAGGGATATGAAGTCAGTAACTCTCATGGCTGTCACCATGTACTGACAGCAATCTTCAGACTATGCTTCTTCAGTTCTATGATAGGTGATCTGTGAGTAACACAAGAAACATAAGATTCCAAACACTGCCCAGTCTTCAGATAACCCTACAGGTGAGAGTTTCCTCAAACACTTAACACTGTCATGACAGGTATTAAATCATGTAGACCAGCCATATCAGCACACACCCTGTTAAACCAACATTACTCCAAATGCAGAAGAGCAACACTTACATTCTGTAGTCATGTCTGGCACATCCCCCTCCTGTTTGTTGGCCTGTAACCACAGTGCATTTTGTTAGAGGTAAATCCCAATACCATCTGTGATGCTGTTTGCCAAACACCAACATGAGGTCCTGTTCACAGTGAATAAAAATGCCCAACACCCACATGATGTTCCTAGATATTGGAGTGTGTTTCCATGCAATTGGCTATGGAAATGTTACCACAGTTGTTTCACATGCAATCAGCTAGAGGGGGACTGCAATTCATGCAGACACCATCAGCTGATCATGAGCTTCACTTACAAAACACAAGCTGCTGCATAATCACAGCAGGTACACTTCACCACATCCACCAGAGAGGGAATGAGAGAGGCAGACAGAGACAAAGTAAGACAGGGAGGGGGTGGGAGAGTAAAACCTAAGCATGTTTGTGTCACACACTTAACAGTACGGGGTTTTAAACCACTGTCTGACTATGTATTGCTATCACATCTCTATGCAGTTATTGCATGCGCCACATAGCTTACATGTTGGTGAGCTGTCCAAAGGTATATGTAATGGTGAGTGACATCTACAACAGTGATATAGGAGTGATAAGGTAGGTGTAGTACACATGCCTGTCCACAAGAACAGGTGTCAACATCAACACAGCCACACTCTCTCAGGGACTCACACACACATTAACACAGTCGGCAGGGTCAGGAATAGACTTCCTAACTAGCTAGTTTGCCACAATACAGTAATACGCAGGTATCACATGCACCACAGGGTTTTATCCGGATGATATATGGGCAAAGGGTATGGAAGGTGTCTGACATCAGATGGCATGCTTCAGTAGGCCAGTCAGAAGTGTAGTGAGTGTGAATGGGGTCAAAATCATTATACACCACACACACACAGACACAGGGTGCCAGTACTGACATGCATGGGTGCATTGCTTCACAGGTGTGTAGTGAATGACTGTGCCAGAAGGCTGTACAAGGCTAGATGAAGGGTATACCTTGGCATCAGGCCACATGACAATGGTCTGCAGTGTGGCTCAGGGGTGTAGTGTCTGGATTGGCCCACACAGTTGTGTATTGTATTCATCATCCACTCATCTGGGTTACTATTGTGGGTGGCCAGTGCTGTGCAATGCTTGCCATGTATGTGTTCTATTGTCCATGACATGGATGGTGTCTGGGATGTGCACACGTCCCACATGCATGTTCTGTGACATGTGGAACTGTACCTGGGGTGTCCGGGCCATGTTGTGTACACAGATTATCATCAGATGTGCCATTACTGGCCTCATGTGGTGGGAACTGGCAGTGGTCGCCAGGTTGACCCTGAACCTACACTAACAGCATGATACAGCTATTCCCTGGTGTCAGTGGCTTCTATCCATACAGGGTATGTGTTTAAGGCATGGTATGTCCTTTGTGGGTCACATTTGATGGCACTACAGTTGCAAGTGTCCGTTGGGGAACATAGTGAAGGTGCACTGTCTGCAATTATGAGCCTATTGTAGTGATTGGACATGGTGCCATGCCCTCTGTAGTCCACTGCAATCACACCATGGTTACTATCTGTGGGCAATATGCAGGGAACTACCAATAAAGCGGTTGCTGCCTAGCCAAGTGTGTTTGTGTATGAGACATGGGTTGAGAGAGTTCTCTGGGTAATACAAGGGTTGCCTAATTTTCTCACCAGGCCTTGATGTCACATGTAGGGGTATGGATTGGCAATTCCAGCCTCTCTGCTGTTTGATATCTGTTATGTTTGTAAGGTGGACATTGTGACATATAATAGGCCCGCCATATAAGAAATTTGCAAAACCCACTCCACAATGAGTCCAGTTGTTATGCACTCAGAGCCATCTCCACACAGGATACGAATTGCAAACACAGAGACACACACACACACACACCCTCACAGACACACACCGACTCTCACAGTTATGTCTGGGATTGGAACTTCTACATAACTAGTACATCACACTGCAGCATTATGCAGTTACAGCATGCGCCACAGATGTTACTGGGCTATTCTTTCCCCAAAAGTGTATTTCAAGGTGAATGACATCAGCAGGCTTGCCAAAGAAGGGCAATGGAGGTTGCATTGACTGTGAGTGGCCTCAAAAGTATTGCTCCCTACACACACACACACACACACACACACACACACACACACACACACGCACACACACACACATACTAACAGCCACACTTGCCATGTATGGGAATAGAACTCCTACAAAACTAGTATATCACACTACAGCATGACGCTGTTTTAGGATGCACCACAGAGATTACTGTGCGACCCTTTCCCCAAAGGTGTATTTCAAAGTGAATGGCATCAGCAGACTTGCCAAAGAAGGGCAATGGAGGGTGTAGTGAATGTGCATGGCCTCAAAAGGCATTGTTCCATACACAGACAAACAAACACACAACCACACACACTTGCCATGTCTGGGAATAGAACCCCTACCGAACTAGTATAACACACTACAGCATTATGTTGTTATAGGACACACCACGGAGATTACTGAGCTACTCTTTCCCCATAGGTGTATTTCAAAGTTAATAACATCAGTAACCTTGCCAAGGTTAGACAATGGAAGGAGTAGTTCATAGGTTCATAGGGTCATACGTTGATACTAGGCTATCAGTCCTAGGCCCTATACATGCCTAGACATGACATTTCTCTGGCTATGAGTTCCCACAATATATACTTCCCTGCACCCCTGTCTAGCAGGGCAGCTGACATGATCCCCAGTGTGAATGTCCTATCTCCCATCCAATCATCCAGGTTCCTGTTGAAGAGGGCCAAAGGTACACTCTGCGTGACATGTGTGGGCAGGCTATTCCAGAGTCTGGGGAGTCCCTGGGTCAGGAACACATCCCTCCTGCATGTATTGTTCATTGTGATGACAGGATTTGGATCCCTGGAGCATGTGGCTGTAAGGGTTTGGAATTCTCTGAGTGTAGCATGTCCAACAGCTGTGGGTTTGACATGGCATGTTATGTTTAGCAGAAATCGCCTCTGAGAACCCAATACGTGACAGAGTATTGCTGGCTGATTTTCAGACAGTCAGCATAGGGCATCTGGTTTAGGCCTGTGGTCATTTTGTGAGGTATGTCTGCAGCCTCTCTACTTGTTGCAGATTTCTTGTGAGGTACATACATGACAGGCCATTGTAGTCTGTACTGACTTTACTGAGAGATACCTACAGTGGGACAATGGGCTCCTTTTCCTGGATGTAAAGTCCTTAGTGGGAGCTGTGCCACATAGGTGGGTTTCCTGACTGTGGTAACAATGTGGTTATCAAAGGTGAGATCACTGTCCACCTGTGTCCCTATGTCTGTTATCACACTTTAGGTGTTTAGTGTACTGCCACCATAGTGGTACTTCACAGGTACATGTCTCTTCCCAATGGGGATATCTATATATTTCTTGGCATTGATCTTGAGGCCATGGCTCAGGCACCAAGCATGTCTTTCTGTAAGGCCCTTCTGTAGAATATCCACATCCTGTGGGGATTCAATATTGGCTCCTAGTGTGCAGTCATCTGCGAACTTTGTTTGCCCGTGTCCCTTACTGTTGGACTGTACTTCAGAGCAGTAGATGCCGAACAAGGTTGATGCCAGAACTGAACCCTAAGGTGCTCCAAGTGTCACTTGTCTGATGCTCAGGTTGGTGTCACCTACATTTACAGTGTGAGTTGTGTCAGTACAGCAGTTGTCAGCCCATCAGGTGACATTAAGATTAATGGCAAGCATGTTACATGTATCTATGATTCCAGACTGGTGGATGGTTTCAAAGGGCTTGGTGAGATCCAGAGAGGCTGTGTGAACCACCTTACCCTCATCCATGGCTCTGGAGATGGATTCACAGTTGTCATTCAGGTTGAGGTGACATGATTGGCCCTACACAAACCAAACCTGGTTAGGGTCCAGTGTTTGCAGGTTGCCAATGCCTTTGTTTTAATTTCCATGATATTATATTCCATGGCCTTGCAGAGCAGGCACATCATACTGCTGGGGCTGTAGTTCCCAGAATCCAAGGTGGATCCCCCCTTGTGGACTGGGATAACTCTAGCTGTGTGCCACACAATGGGCACAAAGCCTGAGGTGTGGCTATGATTAGATATGGCATGTAGGTGAAGTGCAAGTGCAGTTTGTAGCTCATGTAGTACACAGCCCAGGATGTTGACTGATCCCATAGCTGCTGTTGTTATAGCTCTATAGAGTGTGTTTTTTGACCTGTGGCCATTATTATCAGCATATGGCAATCTATCCGTGTTGAGATGGGCCCTGTGGGGGTTGGGAGGGGGGTGCAATTGGCACTGAATCAATCTGCCAGGACATTGTTAATATCCCTGGGAGGAGTAGATTTAGTACCATCCTGTTGTAACTCGCAGCAGTTCTGAGCATTGCCATTTAGATTCCTCACATAGCTATGGAACGGCTTGCAGTTGTCTTTGGCATCTGTGGCTATATAATGTTCATAACTAGCTTTGGTGGATGTTATGAGGGGTCTCTGCCTTCTACTGTAGCTGGTAAGAGAGTGTTTTGCAACCTGGAAAGTCCCCCATTTCTGCAAGAATTTCCTCCTTTTGTTGTACAGTATGTTTATGGCAGGGAGCCACCACATTGGCATCCTTTTCTTGGATGGGGAGTGTCTTGGTTCGCTATTGGATGGCACAATTCATGCATGAGTGGATGTGCTTGTACAGTGCCTTCATGTATGATTCAGCAGTTGTCCTTTCAGTTCACTTCTGCATGGGTGTTATGATGTTAGTGACGTCTGACATGTGTAGCATGACATTGGCTTTGGAGATGTGTATTACAGAGGTGTCCTTACTGGAGTGTGGGGGAGGGATGTTAATGTTAAGGGTGATTAGCTCATGGGCATACCTAACCACCAATGGGGTGACCATAGGTGTTGAGCATTGATGTCCCATGTTGGTAATGACCAGGTCTAGGATATTTGAGCCCTTGGCAGGACTATGGGTTACATGATCCAGGGCATTGGGAATTATGATTTCCAAAAACCATTGGACACACGTGTTGGTACACACATAGTTTTTCCAGTTAATGGCAGAGTAATGTAACTCACCCAGTATTATGGTATTTGCTTGTATCATGATATTTCACATTATATTTCAAAGGTTGTAATGGGTATCATGGGGCATGGTGGGTGATCTGTAGCAAGCTATACAATGTGGAATGTAGTCTAACCTACTGTTAGTTGCACCGGGGGTAGTTCAGACACATTCTGTTGAGCAAGTAGCCCAGTGGTGTGAATATCCTTGGTGAATATGGACATTCCTCCACCTTTATTGTTTTGGTCCTGGTTTGGTGGCCAACAGCTGTGGTGAGAGCTGTACCTGGTATTGCAGGGGTGCTCTCTGGAGGCTTGGATCAGGTCTCTGTTACTGCACAGTTATCAATATTCTCCATTTGTAGGTGTGCATAGTGACTGTGAATGGCCACAAAAGCATTGCTCCTTACACATACACAGAGTTTAATACTTGCCATGTCTGGGAATAGAACTCTTACCTAACTAGTTTATCACACTATAGCATTATGCTGTTATTGGACATGCCAAGGAGATTATTGGGCAATTCCTTCCCCAAAGGTGTATTTCAAAGTGGATGACATCAGCAAGCTAGCCAAAGAAGGGCACTGGAGGTTGTAGTGACTGTGAATGGCTTCATAAGCATTATTCTCTACACAGACAAACTAACACCCACACAAGCCATGTCTGGGAATAAAACTCCTACCTAACTAGTTTAGCACACTAGAGCATTATGCAGTTACAGGACGTGCCACAGAGATTATTGGGCTACTCATTCCCCAAATATGTATTTCAAAGCGAATAACATCAGCAGCAGGCTTGCCAAAGAAGGGCACTGGAGGATGTAGTGACTGTGGATGGCATCAAAAGCATTGCTCCCTACAAAGACAAACACACATCCAAATTGCCATGTCTGGGAATAGAACCCCTACCTAACTAGTTTATTACAGTACAGCATGACAGTTTTAGGACATGCCACAAAATGTACTGGGCTACTGCTTCCCCAAAGGTGTATTTCAAAGTGAATGACATCAGCAGGAATGCCAAAGTAGGGCATTTGAAATTGTGTGACTAGCCTAAAAGGCATTGATCCCTACACAGAAAAAAACGCACACTTGCCACATCTGGGATTAGAACTCCTACCTCACTAGTACATCACACAATAGTAATGCGCATTATAGGACAAGCCACACAGATTAATGGGCTACTACGTCCCCAATGGTGTACTTCAAAGTGAAGACATTCACAGGCTTGCCATAGTAGGGCAATGGGGAGGGGGTGTGTGTGCATGGGCCATAACCCATTCATCTAGAGGCAGACACACCACACTCAGGCATACACAGGTTTGTATTCCATAGGTATGTGTATACAACTGCTAGATGACTACTGACTTGTACAGTCATGTTGCACAGTTAGCACTAGCACCACAGGCACTATAATGCTGAGGGATTCCAGAGGCAAATGTCTATGGTGATTGACATTTACACATCATGTGGTTTTAGCCAATTGGCTGTGTGCTGGGTGGGACAGGCCTCATGATGGATGGCTGTCACTGTCAATCTCTTCCACACATCTATGTATGTGTGCTTTTGGCATATTATAGTGTGTTGTCCTTGGATATGTGTGTGCAAAGTATAACTGGTGCATACTGAGGAGTGTATTCACTAACATCTGCGACTGTCAAATATGTATGGTCCACTGTTGTTGCCAGATTATAGGCTTCATTCTGTAAGTGTTTGAGCATGCCCAGTATGAGCTTTCAGTATTTTGTTGTCTGACATAACCTTCATTTCTCTAAGTGTGGGAGTAGTCTCAGTATGACCTTCTGTATTGGATGTGAGAACCCATTCCCGGTAGATTGTACTCCAGCGCAGACTTTTTGTGTTCTACACCTACAGCTAGCAAACTGTTTCTGCAGGATATCTGTAGATCAGTTAACAATATGGGGTCAAATTGGGCAAAGGATAGTGGGTTATTGTAGGTAGTTGTGTCTGTGCTGCTTCTGCTACATGGTCCTGGTGTTAGCAGAGATATTCAGACATGTGTACTGTTATACATTGTGATGTTTTATGTCATCAAGTACTGTCAGGTAGACATATTTGCTTGCAGTGATGTCCTGGGAAACACAGGGTGAATGCAGCTGTGTCCAGTATTGTGGTCAAACACCTACATATTCTTGCACACTCATGCCATTCTGGAGGGGGAGCTGCAGACACTTGCTGCTGGGTCTGTGTAACTGGTTCAGCACCTTGGTACAGTGGTGGCAGAGAATCCCATACTTGTGCATCCATCGACGTGACAGTATGGCCATGTCTTGCTGTTGCAATATCTCACAACTGTACAGATTCACACAGGTTACCCAGAGGCAGGGGTCATAATTCTGGACATTACCCCTGCACATTGTGGTTTACGAGCAGGTTTGTAGCCACCATTCTTGTGTTTGCAGCCAGGGATAGTATGTGCACATGGCTGAGTTTCGGACTTCACACACTCCATGCCACCCATGCTCCCACCCCCCCTGTTATTCTATCCTCTTTGATACATCATGCGAACATTCTCCGATATTTTTCCTATAGTTATCAGCTCAACACAGCAGTAAATTGGTGTTGGTCCACAGTTCATGCAGTAGGACATGGTGGACATGTTACTGTGATTTATCTACATGGCCTTGCGTATCGGTTCTGTGGACTGTGTTATGTTGTTATTTGGGAGTCCATGACTTAAGATACATTGGCAGTACGGGTGAGACACAGGCCTTTGGCAGAGGACTGTAGGCCATTTGGCAGTACGGGTGAGACACAGGCCTTTGGCAGAGGACTGTAGGCCATTTGGTAGTGATGCAGGCCAGATGTAGCAGCCCTTTGCATTCTGTCAGTCCTACAGTCCCAGACTGCAATACAGTATATTCACCTGGGGTGACAGAGTAGGTGGGCTAGGTGTTTATGCCAATACTTTCTGTCAGTATTGATCCAGTGGTGTGGATGCTGGCAGGGTGCTGCTCACAGCTAGGGACACACCTGCATGGAACACCTGGTCTGCATGCTGCATTCTTTCGCTATTGCCATACACAGGTAGGGGTCATATTGTACTCATTCCCAACAGCAGGGATATGACCAGAGAGGTACCTGTGGGTGGTGGTTGGGTGAGCTGGGTGCATGTGTGCTATGGACACTACTTGCATCTGACTCACAGATATGCATGGGGTATTCTACTTATGTTGACTTGTGCATGGATATCAGCTGTTTCTCAATACATCATTCCTATGACCTTTATGGTCTGCCAGTGTTTGGCCAGACGACATCGGTATTCCCTACTATAAGCCCAGATAATGTGCTGCAAACCTGTATGTACAATTCCAAGGGTGTGTCCATTTGACAGTTACATATTATACACTGTCTGTCTGGGGTATTTCCCCCTGTGTACTGCTTGTATATCTGGGCCAACAGTCATGCCATGTCCATCTTTCAGATGGTGACACATATTACTTCCAAACATTTACAATGGCTTACTGCTAGAATGTGTTATACTGGGAAGTATTGTGTTTGGCACTGCAGTTGTGAGGATGTGGCCCTGTTATCGGCACTATTGGGCAATGGCCACTAGGACAAACCTCACCATGCATACATACTGACCACTCTCACACAATATACAACACACACCAACCTAACACACGCAGACCTGCATATTGTACACATGCTACAATCTATCCTGCTACCTCGGTCAGCTCAGGTAATCTGTGTTCCACTGTTATTATACCTACACATGCATGTTACTACATTTCTACAAAGGATGGGGGGCACACCTGAGTGTTACTACGTGTCTACATAGGAATCAGGGGGCACACCTGACTGTTACTAAATTTCTACATAGGATTTGGGGGACACACCTGACACTTGTACACATTTGCTATGACTGTACTGGTATGTCAGGTACTCCATTTCATTCTGTATTCTAACCTATCATGCTGACTAGAGGCATATCAGTGTACTACAGGTCTTAGGTATGATTGACCTACATTTCAGTTTCTGACTTCTTACCCTTCAGAACTAACATCCCACTGCTTGACCTGTTGTAGTCTGTCTGTGTAGGCCTGGGGGGAAGGTTTGTGCTTGTCTACACCTGTCCTGCTGGCTGAGACTGTTGGGTATGTGAGCCTCCCTGACTGGCATGTGTGTGTTATATGGACACACATGTGGCCCAGCACATTTCCTGCAGTGGGTTTTGTCACCATGTGTAGTACTGGCTACTGTGGTGACACCAGTATTTGTTACAGATCTCATGCTGCCACTATAAGTGTCTACTATCTGCATCCTATTCAGCCACCTGATTCCCTTGCATGCTCACATCCATACCATAGATACAAGTAACAACACATGCTACTCCATTCGGTAATTGGTAGGAAGAGTGACTTACCTTGTGGCTGTGCCAATATTGAGGATGGTGCTGGAGGGATGCCTATGCCGGATGCACATAGTACACTCCCTATACATGGTTGAGCACAGGTAATGTCATGTTTGGCATCCCTTTTACTGTATTTGTGAGTCAGAGAGAAGTGTCATTCTCTGGGTCCCTACTATGTCAGTGTATGTGCTATGCGCATTGCCTCTTTGCCAAGGCCAGGGCATACTGGGCATGCATCCTTCTGCCTACTGGGGCAGGCTCAGGTTGTTCCTCCTCCGAGTCACTCTGTGCCTGTGCAGGCCTTGGCAATGGTGGGAGGCTGTGTGGCCCTGCCCCATTCTGTTCCTGCTGCAGCTGTTTCCACAGGCTCATATTGTGTAGCATGACACATACGATGACAATTTGAGTACATGTAGCTGGTGAGTACTGCAAGGCTCCACCAGATGTGTCCAGGCACCAGAACTGTGACTTGAGCATCCCAAACACATGCTCTATTATAATTCTGGTCTGTGCGTGTGCCTCATTATAGAGTTCTTGTTTGGGTGTATGTGCTTTTCTAATGGGTGTAATCAGCCACGGCTCCAGTGCGTAAGCAGCATCCCCCACTAGGTGATCGTAAGGGATGTCCCCATTGGCAAATCTCTGGTACAGCTATGTCAGATGCCAGATGTGGGAGCCGTGATAGCTTCCAGGGCATCCAGCACACACATTCATTATAATGCCCTGGGGATCGCACATGACCTGGCAGTTGATGGAGGGTAAGCCCTTGCGGTTGATGTAGACCCTACCCTGCTCACTGGGTGGTGCTTTGATGCATATGTGCATGCAGTGTATAGCACCCCCTACCTCAGGGTATTCTACTATTTGGTGGAAGAGATGCATATTGCTGGCCAACGCCTCACGGGTCTTGGGAAAATATATGTGCTCACCGGCATGTGCTGACATGTCATCCAGGAACTGGTGGCGTACCCTGGATGCTGATGCCTGTGAGTTCCTCATGATATCCCCAGCTGGCCTTTGTAAAGTACCTGTGGCTAGTATTCTTAGCCCTACACATACCTTGGTATCAACTGGGATGGGTTCCCCTCTGTTAGTTCTGTGTGTCAGGCGTGGCCGGCACAGCTCAGCAATTTGCTGTAGGAGGTCCATGTCCACCCTATAGCCCTCCACTATCTCCAGCTCATGTAGCCCCTGGTAGGTTACCCTGGGCCTGTACACTCTTCTCCATCTCCTCACTGTGGGTTGGTTGACAGCAGTCTCATCCTCACCACCCTCAGCCTTTTCCACATGTTGATGTATGATAGCTGCTACAGCCCCTATCATTTTGTTGTTTTTGTTTGTTAAAATATCCCCGCTTGTATACACCGGTGGTGTAGAGTATGTGGGAAAAAACAGAGGGAAAGGTGTTTCCATAGTTTATAGTAGTGTTCTGCGCTGGGCTGCTGCTTGTGTAATTGGCTGATTTTGATACATATCACCTGCCAGCTATGTTAGTTCTCCTTGATTACCTTCCTATTGGGATTTTTCCTTCCCATTGCCTTTCTGTTTAAGCCTGGGGCACGCTGCGCAAACACAGTGCTCAAATGTGCACAGAGCTGCTATTTCCTGGTTTACTGTTTCTTTTTTCTTTTAAAACATGGTGCACGGTGCACACACCTGCTTAGGCAATGTAAGGAGTGCCAGGCAGTCTCAGACACACACCCTTGCTTAGCTCTGCTAAGCTAAGGGCAAACCCAAGCCACATGGCTTCAATATGCTTACAGTATGCCTGACACATCCCCCTATGATGTCAGCTAACTCTTAGGCTTGAACCATGCTATTCCTGCACTTACACTGTTGGGTGCTGGCTAGCATTGAGGGGAAATCTGGGATTCAGCATCATTCCCCTCATTTGCATAGGATTGCCTGCTAATGCATAGTTTCAGATCCCACATTGAGCTTTCCGCCTTAGCAACTACTATTCACTGGCCATATTGTCATCTGCCTGCCATTGAGTATAATGGCAAAATAGGGATTTTGGTTAGAATGCTTATTTCAGGTTATTTTTTCTATTTTCGGCCTGATTCCATTTGCTCGCCGCTGCCCTACGCTTAAACAGCCAAAATCAGCTAAAAAAAAATAAAAGTTTTTTTTTTTTTATTTTTGCAACTGTTCTCCATGCCAGTGGCCATATATTTGGCCATTGGCATGGTTTCCACATAATATACACACTTTATTTGGAACTGTCATGTCTCCGTTTTGTAGTTTGCAGAAATGCACTTGGTTACTAACCGAGCACATTTCTGCACACTACACTAGTCCTGCACGGCAGGCTGATAGCTTTCTGGATCACAAATTCACCTAATTTGCACGTTTTTCACCTGCAAATGGAGTAATTTGCATACAGGAGCTGTGTCCGTGCAGGAATAGTGCAGGACTGCTCGTGCATGTCCCTGCAGCTTATTCCTGGATCACACGGCAGCCATATTGCCTTAAGGAGCTCCTGCACTATTCCTGTGCACTGTGCAGGGCTTGCTGAATCTGGGGGACTGTCAGCTGAGGAAGATTGTGTAAGTATTACTGAGGTTTATATATTCTCATTCATAAAATACTTTGCTATCTTAAATTATAGTTTAGGTGTGATTAAATATATGTTGCTGCAAAGGTTTATAGATAAAGGAGAGTACATTTAAAATTAATGATAAATGTAAGTTAAATGTTTATAATGCAACTTTTTGTAGTAAAAATTGACTGATTCTTTTAAATAAACTAAAGGCAGCCATTACTGAATGTGATACTTTAGGTAAAGTTATGTAATACCTGTCATACTGGTACAGGAAGATCCAAAGGTAATTTCAAATAGGAACATTAGACTATACAAAGAATTATGTGTTAAAAGGTGATGAGTTAAGTTTCATGAGATTTTTTTGTGAAGAAAGTCGAGACTTTCATGTACAGAAACTGAGGTCTTCAATTTCTGATTTGATAAATATAAATTATGTTTGTGTTCTTCATATCTATTCAAGATAAGTTGGAATATAAATTTGTACTTTATTCATTTGATAGGGAAGCTAAGGTTCATATCCTGCCTATACTGCATATATGTGGTGTAATAAATTTCCCTCTGTAAATCCTGAAGAATGATCATAGTTAAACTTATTAAGTAAGGTACAGTTAAATTAATGTATTCTTTGGCAAGACAAAATAAGATATAAGATCCTTGCACCCATGTTGGAAATACATAGAATATGTAGACATAAACAGTCTAATCTAATAGTATTCCTTTCCCTCAAATAAATGGTAATAGGCAAGTAACATGATAATAAAAAACACACCAGTAAAACAGAACTATTTTAAAGACTGCAGAGTTTTTAAGTTGCTCACCTATTTTTGTAGAGCCCTGGCCATTCTGCTAATGTCTATATATGCTCCTATTAGACCATTCATTCCTATCCCTCTTATCTGGTGGTGGTCTTGTTGAATCCTGCTTTAACTCTAAATGTGAGACCCTCCATCACTAGGGAGAGAATAACCTTGAATTCTACAATCTCTGAGGCTGTCTTTCCCCCTTTAAAGAGGTGAGAGACAGTGGGCAAGCATCATACGTGTGGCAGGGTGGGGATATTTTTGTAATTTAGTACAAGGAATCCTTAGTTGTAGTTGTCTGGATTAAGCATGATGTCAGAGGCATCACTGCCCTTGACACCAGCTCATTCCTGTCCCCCAGCCACCCTTATAATAGTAGCCTGCCACAACTACAGAGACATGCCTATCCTCCATCAGGCCCCATTTACTAACAAATGTTCTGGTCCCTCCCCCATGATGGGAAAGCTTAAGTAATCCTCTCATTCCCACTCCCCGACCCTGCTCCTCTAGTGCTCAAGCCACAAATTGAGCTCAGGTCATCTGAGCTGTAGTGAGGAGACCATCCCTCTACTCTACAGAGCCAGGCCTGTTGCTCATCAGTTTATGCAGCAAAGCCAATATAAGCCAATCCCCAACTTCCCAGGCCCTGTTCTGGGTCACTTTCTTAGGATTCTCACATGTTCTGTTGCTTGAATCCCCTTCCATATGTCTCCACATGACCTGTTTGTTACTGTAGTTTATGCAACACCATGGTATGCTGCTATTTCTTACACTGCTGCAGAGAACCTTGGAAAAAATCACTAGCTAATGTGCACATCTACAGATGTTGCATCACTCGTTGCTAACAATTGTAATTAGAACTACCCAGCCAAAGCCCACAGTGCTACTTGAGACTTCTGCCTTATCCATAAACTACACCAGTAGACCAGCATGTGGGTATGATAAGTCTTTCAGAGACAGGTCAAGAATGGGAGAAGGAACTCATTTTGATCACAAGTGCTGGTGTGATGGCTTCCAAGGCAGGATAATGTAAGATGTAATGCCCACAGACAGTGTCCTAAAAACAATTTAAGTGTAGATCACCAGCTCTGAGCTTCTGTAAGATGTTGCACACAGAAATGTAAATGCGGGCCTGTTGCATTATTTTTGAAATTTTGAAAAAGTAATTGAGAACATTTTTGTCAACAGACAAGGTTTCTGTGGGGCACTTAGGCTGCCAGTGAACATTGCTTAGTAAATAATCAGTATGGAGGGCCCTCCAGTCAGGTGAGCCAGAGACAATGCTCCATTGGTCCCTCCATAATCTTGCCTTGCATTCTAATATGACTACCTTTCCACAGAACATGCTGGACAGCACCTAACAACTCAGAAAACTCAGGTCAAAGCTACTGTATTTAAAATGTCTTCCACTTTATACTATGTATGGAATAATGCTCTCCAGGGTGGGAATTCCAAGTAAATAGTAGACTACCCCAAGTATAGTGAGGCCCAATAATGCAGGCAGAGTGCATTCCCACCCCTTGCGATTCCATTATTTCATAATAATGTCCACATTGGAGGACATTAAAGTGCAAATGATACCTGTGTTTTTGTTGCTATAGTACACCTGGTTGCACACTTAAAGACGGACTTATCTGAATTCAAAAATTGATGACTGATGTGTCCTGACATCAAAGAGGCCTGAATAAATCCATCAGATATGAACAGTAGTGGAGCAGTGAGGCAAAACAGCAATTGAGCGAAAGAATGTGTCAGCATCGCTACATGGAGAAATAATTGGATGTTGGATTTCTGACATAAAAAACAAACACCCATGAGTGATAGACTTGAAATCACAATGTATATAACTAGTAGGAACACGGTGCTCATAAATCTCTGTACAGAACTGAAAATTGCACATGGTGAGCATGCCACTAGGTATTATCTGCCTAAACACATTCAACAAAGTGTAAAGTAGGAAAGAAGCTCATGCACTCCCAGTGTAGTCACATTGTTGACAGACAAGGTCAAAGCACTGGGGTGTTATTCGCATGTATTATCGACCCTGCAGATAAATCTCTTTTTGTCATAGAAAAGCTGGGTCTCGTCCAGATTGCTTTTCATCAAAATAAAAAAAAAGAAAAAAAATAAGAGCTACATTTAAGAGTCAGCAAAAATTGCTATAATGTTACAGAAAATATGCTCTACAGAAGAAGGCAGGGGTGCAAGTAACACATTTTATATAAATGTGTGACCACCATACATCTGTCACCACAAACAGAAACACATGCTGCCGCCACACCTTGGCAGCACTGTTCATACACTCAAGGATGAGAGGCATTAATGAAGAAGCAGTACTCCACTCCTGCTGAGCAGGCTACCTAGTAAGATGATGATCAACAGCCCACAGATGCTATACCACATCCATTTCAGCCATGGAATGCACAAGCCTTATAATGCTATCATTCTGACTCTGCAGCTTTGTCTGTTTGATCCTTGACAAATTTTTTCATTGTATGGCTTCACAAAACACCAAAATCCTGTCCTGCTCTACACAAATGACATCCATAGCTTATGCCAACAAACATGGTGAGGACAGTATAATGTTTGAAGCCTGTTGTGTCAGCCTTTGACACTATATTGCACTTGTGGCAAATTTTTTTATAGGCAAGTAATACACAGAAGAGAATGTTGGTGGAAAGAGGAGTGGCAGATGAGACCGCTGGTTCATGCATTTTATTTGCTCTTCGGTGGCCCAGTACTGAGATGTCACAAAAGCACATAAACAGCTCCATACTGCACTACAACATTTTATCACACAGCTCCCTGAATTCCATGAGAATGTCAGACAGTTGCAGGAATCCAGGGCCGAGCAGTTGTTTTACCTCCAGCTGGTACCGGAGTTCAAGTCATATCTTTGCTGTAACCACACTTCTGCTTCAGTACCAAACAACCTGTTCCAAATGAAAGACATCCCTGTAGCCCTGCAAGAAGGAATACTTTCCTAGCAGCATTTTATACTGCCCCCCATGCTAACCCACACTCTTTAGGTTCATAGGTTCATAGGTTGGTACTAGGCTATGCCGTAGGGCCTATACAAGCCTAACCATAAAAATTCCCTGGCTATTTCTTCCCAGAATATTTACTTCCCTGGTCCCCTATCTAGCAGGGCGACTGACATGATCCCCGGGATGAATTTCCTATCTTCCATCCAATCATCAAGGTTCTTTTTGAAGAGAGCCAAAGAGGCACTCAGCTTGACATGTATGGGCAGTCTATTCCAGAGTATGGGGAGTCTCTGAGTCAGGAACCTATCCCTCCAGCATGTTTTGCTCATTGTGATGACCAGGTTTAGATCCCTGGAGCATGTAGCTCTGAGGGATTGTGATTTCTTTAAGTGTAGCATGTCCAACAGCACTGGGTTTGACATGGCGTTGTATGTTAAGTAGAAATCACCTCTGAGTAGGCGATATGCGACAGAGTATAGCTGGAGTTTTTTTAGATAGTCAGCATAGGATATCTGCTTTAAGCCTGTGATTCTTTTAGTGAGGTATTTCTGTGGCCTTTCCAGTTTTTGCAGATGTCTTGCAAGGTACATACCAAATGGGGCATTGTACTCTATAATGGGTCTAATGAGGGATGAGTACAGTGGGACAAAGACCTCCTTTTTTCTGGATGAAAAGCCCTTAGTGATGAGGTGTGCCACATAGAAGGATTTCCTGACTGTTGTGGCTATGTGGTTATCGAAAGTGAGACCACTGTCCACATGTGTCCGTAAGTCCCTTATCACACTTTCAGTGTTTAGTGTACTGCCACTTACGTGGTAATTCATGGGTACATGTTTTTTCCCAAAGGGGATGACTATACATTTCTTGGCACTGAGCTTGATCCCATGGCTCTGGCACCAAGCATTTGTTTCTCTAAGGCCCATTTGTAGAATATCCACATCATTTGGGGATTCAATAATGGCTCCCAGTTTGCAGTCATCTGCAAACTTTGTTAGCCAGAGTCCCTTAGTGCTGGCCTCTACTTCAGAGAAGTAGATGCCAAACAAGAGCGGTCCCAGGACTGAACCCTGAGGTACTCCACTTATCACTTGTCTGGAGCTGGATTTTGAGTCGGGTACTTTTACAGTGTGGGTTCTGTCAGTAAGCCAGTTAGCAACCCATCGAGTGATGTAGGGGATAATGTACAGCTTAGTAAGTTTATCTATGATTCCAGAGTGGGGGATGGTGTTGAAGGCCTTGGCGAGGTCCATATAGGCTGTGTGGATTGCCTTACCCTTGTCCACTGCTCAGGAGACTGATTCGAAGAAGTCAATCAGGTTGAGAAGACAAGATCAGCCCTTTATGAAACCAAACTGGGTAGGATCCAGTGTTTGAAGGTTGCCAATGACTTTGTTTATAAGTTCCATGATAATGCATTCCATGACTTTGTCAGACTGAGGGGACAATAGTTCTTGGGATCCAAGGTGGATCCCCCCTTTTGGAAATTGATAACTGTAGCTGTGCACCACTCATTGGGCACGAAGCCTGAGGTGAGGCTATGATTAAACATGACACTTAGGTGAGGTGGCAGTTCATTTTGTAGTTCATGTAGTACACAGGCAAGGATGTTGTCTGGTCCCATGGATGCTGTATTCTTAGCTTTGGAGAGTGCGTTTTTTACCTGTGTGGCCGTGAGCACCGGAATTTGGCAATCCTTTGGTATTGAGATGGGCCCTTTCGGGGGTGAGAGGGGGGTGAAGTTTGCACTGAATCGATCTGCCAGGATATTTGCAATATCCTTGGGATCAGTATATTTAATGCCATTCTGTTGTAGCTCAGAGCAGATCTGAGCATTGCCATTTAGATTTTTTACATAACTATAGAATGCCTTGTGGTTATCCTTGGAATCTTTGGCAATTTTATTTTCGTAACTAGCTTTGGAGGATTTTATGAGGGATCTCAGCTTCTTACTGAGGCTGGTAAGGGAGTTTTTTGCATCCTGGGATTTTCCTCTTTTCTGCAACAGTTTCTTCCTTCTGTTGTATAGTTTATTTATGGTAGGGGACCACCAGATTGGGTTCCTTTTTTTGGAGGAGACCGTCTTGGTTCTGTTTGGAATGGCATGATTCATGCACGAGTGGATGTGCTCGTACAGTGCCTTAGTGTAGGATTCAGTGGTCGAACTTCCAGTTCCCATCTGCATGGGTGTCATGATGTTTGTCACTTCTGACTTGTGTGGCATGAAGTTGGCTTTGGAGAAGTTTTTTATGGAGGTTTCCCTACTGGGGGTGGGATGTGGATATCAAGGGTGATTAGCTTATGGCCAGACCTGACCAATGAGGGGGTGACCACTGGTGTGGAGCATCAATCTCCCATGTTGGCAATGACCAGGTCTAGGATATTTGAGCCCCTGGTGGGACTATGGATTAGTTGGTCCAGGGCATTGGAATTTATGAACTCCAAGAAACGTTGGGCAAAGGTGTTCATACACGAGTAGTTTTCCCAATTAATGGCAGGGTAGTTGAAATCACCCAGTATTAAGGTGTTTGGTCATATCTTAATATTATCTAGTATGTTTAGAAAGGTGTAGTGAGAATCTTGGGGCATGGTGGGGGATCTGTAGCAAGCTAAAATTTGGATTGCAGTCTTACCTAGTGTTAGTTGCACCTGTAGAATTTCAGATGCATTGTGTTGGTCAACTAGCCTGGAGGTGTGAATATCCTTGGTGAATATGGGCACTCCTTCACCTTTAGTGCTTCGGTCCTGGTTTGGTGGCTGAAAAGTGTGGTAAGAGTTGTAGCCTGGTATTGCAGGGGTGCTCTCTGGAGCCTTGAACCAGGTCTCAGTTACTGCACAAATATCGATGTTCTCCATTTTTAGGAGTGCCTCAAGAGAGTGCATTTTGAGGTTTAGACTTCTAACATTGAGCAGCATTGCCTTCAGATTTTGCATGCTTATATCTGTTATGGTGGTGGTTTCGTCCTTTGAGCCTTGCCTAAAAAAAGGCACTATAGGGGTGGCAAGAGCCTTAGCCAGTAACCTGAATCCCAGGGATGACAGGTGCAGACCATCTCTGGCAAAGCATCGTGGTTGTTGATCATGTCATCCCAGGCAGACAGATATTGGATCCCCTTTGAATGGGACCAGAAACTTAGCCAAGTGTTGAAGTCAATCATTTCATCCTTATACTCTGGTATCATTCTAGGCGAAGGCGGGATACTGCTCAGGGCTAGAGTCATACCTGCCTGGGCCACATGATCCGAGAGCTCTTCCATGTCTTTTTCCATGTAGTCAAGGGAGGTACGTCTCAAGTCATTCATTCCAACATGGACAATGACAGAGTCATATTTGTACTTGTTGTGGAGTGACTTGAGTGCATGCGTTATGTGGCGGATCCTGGTGCCCGACAGGCAGCTGACAGTAATTTTCACCTTGTTCAGCCTGGTGAGTGGGATGTCAGTGTGCCTGACTATAGAGTTAGCTTCATATGAAGGGAAGCATTTTCTTGAACTTCTGCTAGAAGTCATTTTAGGACTTTCTACATTATCCTTCAGGTTTAAGTTAAGTAAAGGGCAGATCTGATGAGGTTTTACAGAAAAAGTGCTGACAAAGATTTATATTTCTCATGTTAACACAGAAACCACTATATTCAAACTTATCCTTATTTGTATTTCCTTTACTTCTAGGTTAAGTTTGTGCTTTTTACTTACGTCATTGTTTTTGGTACAAGAACTGATAGTGAATGTTTTTGTTTTTTAAAACTGACAGTTGTGCTTTTTTGGTGCCAAATGTTTTTTTGGGGTTTTTTTTCAAATTAAACTTTTACAAAAAGTTTTAAAAAACAGGTTGCAGTTACTCAGGGGGCTAACCTCTCAGGCCCTCCTCCAAAAGGGGCATACCCACACAGCTAAATGTTTAATAACTAAATAAAATGCCTAGCACATTGTATTTCATCTTACAGTCTGTAGAAAATAAAAGGCCATTCAAAGTAGACTTATGGTAAGATATGAAAGAAATATTGCATTATTTTGTATTTTTTTGGATTCTGTCTTTATCTCACTATTAAACATTTTTAGAAGGAATACGCAGTCAGTGTTATAAGAATGACAAAGTATGGCAAGATGGAACAATGAAGCAACATTTGCATTCCTGGCTGATTTTAACAAATTATCTATACATTTTGCAAACACAAGAACATTTCTAAAAAGTTGATCACTGCAGATGAACTACTGCTGTTCAGGATCTTGAAACATAATTCAAAATGCATTTAAGTAAATAAAAACATTGAAAAAAAAAAAGAAAAAAAGAAAAAAAAAGCGTGAAGCGTGGCTGTGACCACGAAAGCGCTCACCTTTCAGTCATATCTACTACAATAAAGAAGAGTTTTTACTTTTGCTACGGCTGCCGAGAACTTTTTTGAATTGTGGACTTGAAAAGCCTGTTTAACAGCAACTGTTCAGTATTTTAACTACATTGCGTTGAGATCAGGTTTCTGCTTTCTGCATAAATAAAAACATTGCTACAATAAACATAAACAGACTAAGAGAAAGGAATAAAGACATCATTAATATATAAAATCAGGCAGTGTGTATGCAAACATTTGTTATACAGCCAAAATCATGCAGTGTGTATGTAAACGTTTGTTATACAGCCACACTTTCTGAAGTTAAAATATCCTTACATTTATTATGGGGTTTATTTTTTCAAGAGAATTAAAAATGCTTGTATGAGACAATGTGGGACTAGCTTTAAGAATGACAGCTTTTTATTTTCACATCTTTTAGGGCTACAGCCATGCAGCTTCAAGCTGTTTTCTAAATGCATTAAACCAAAGTGAAATATCAAGGTATTTCTCTAACATCACTCTACTGAGTCATCTAGACATTAACTTTTGTGTGTTCAGGCTGTTGAAAGATATCAGCTGAAAACTTTCATTCTGGATAATGCAACTGCTACTGATTCTTGACCCTGTCTAGAATAGCTAAAATGATATTAAGTGATGCATGTGTGTGTGTGTGTGTGTGTGTGTATATATATACACACATCACTTACTCTCTCTTTATATATATATATATATGTGTGTGTGTGTGTGTGTGTGTGTGTGTGTGTGTGTGTGTGTGTGTGTGTGTGTGTGTGTGTGTGTGTGTGTGTGAGTGTGTGTAGTCACACAAAAGTGAGTTTTACATTTCTCTAAATATCTCAGCAGCCAGGTAACATGAAAATAATTGGCTTGCCTCATGAAAGCTCACAACTGAATGAACAAATCTGCTGCTGACAGTTTGTGTGTAGCTTGAACAATTACTGATGTATTTTTAGTGGTTGTAGCACATTACAAAAATTAGCATTGATTTGTTTATTAACACATCAGAGTTTAATACTTTAAATCTAATGAATGATATTGCAGTGCAAATATATATATATATATATATATATATATATATATATATATATATATATATACACAATGAACAGTTTTGCTGCTAATATTTCTCTGGTAATAATTATATTACTAGAATATTAACACTTGCTTTGGCTGTGAGTTTATAACTTAATATTATCAACATGGCGCATGTTGTTAACTATGCATAATTACAGTACAGCTGACACTTAAATGCTTTATACTACTTTTATAGTACATGGAAGACTAAAATAGCTTTTGTGTCATAAATCTATATATTTGTGTTGTTTTATTATGAGCATTTATGAATTATGGCTTCTACCTAACAATATAAACATGAGTTCAAGGAAAGAGAAAGAGAATTTATTTTGTACAAATATTGATTTCTGACTAGTATACTTCAAAACTTAGAACAGGTTATTATTAAAATAATTAATTTATTACCTTAATAAATTCCCAGAGAATGTAACTTTTTATTGAGTCATCTTTTGAGTATGATACTTTCACTGGGCTAAATTAATGCCAGCAGTTCTCTCAGAAGACATACAGTCTCAAAATGAAATGTATATGAAATCTAACTAAAACAGTTCATAACAGCTTCACAATTCTTTGCACATTTTATAAAATTCTGATGATATTGCTTGTAAGAGATGTGATTTTTGTCATTTTATCATCATTCATGTAAAACTCTATACCATTTCCATTTCTGGTTCAAAAAACAAAAAACACCAACAGTGCCCAGCCCTGTGGCACAGTGGTATAAAACCTTTACTGTAACCCAATGAGCTATGTTTGACTAGTGGGACGGACACTAGAAGGACTCAATGGAGAGGCTGATAACACTGTTAAGGTAAGGGAAGGAGACTGTCCAGGCTCAGTGAATAGCAACATTAAAAGCCAGTCAAGCTCTGTGCTACATGTGATGTACTGCTAGACTAGGATATTGCTCATGCACAATGCTGATGAGGGGCAGAGAGAGTTATGGCACAATTCCTGGCATCTGTATGGTGATCAACCACCAACCTCAATCTCCTCACAAGCTTTGAACATGGATCAGGTCAAGCCCAGGGGAGGCTAAGAGACCTTGTGAATGAGGAGAAAAGAGTGAGCTTGTGGCAACTAATTGGCTAATGGTCAGCTGCGGGGAGGGGGAGCAAAAAAGAAGAAAAGTAAAATAAACTGCCAGCAGTTTCTCTTCCTTTAAAATCTTTAGAGAGGTAACTTTTCAGTTCTATTTCGTACAATATTTCTACGAGCAGTTTTGAGAAATCTTGTCTACTTTATTTTATGTTGTATGTTTAAAAATTGCTTAAATGCTGATATGATGGTTTCAAGGAACTAAGAAATTCTTAAAATCAAAATGTTGCTGACATTTTTACCAGACTATTTTGTTCCCCTTAATGAACTAAGAATATAAAATGAATCCAATGTATGCAGCACAGGCTATGTTTCATAAATTAATAATAATTACTAATTTGGAGCCTGTTGTTAAATACTGTACAATTAATGAAATGTGAGAATAACAGAATTCAGTTTAGATATTGTATTTATTTCACTGCTGTTCTGTCACCATCTGAGGTATTGATGGTGCCCACTGACCATCAAAGGTTACTTCCATAAGGCCAATAAGCCTACATATTCACCAGCAGTGAGACTCATCTATCCCATTTGTTTTTCTTTTGGGAAGAGTCCAACAGTGGGAACAATGCCATCATCAGCTCTGTGGATTGGGGGTATCTACTTTCATCCTTATTGTTTCCCCTGTGTATGTCAAGCACAACTCAAGGGATAAGTATGCAATGGCCATTCTCAGAGGTGCATCCCCTACTTGTTGAATAGATGTTCTCCACGAAGGCAAGGCATGATCCTCAATCCTCTATCCTCTACAAGGGATCATAGACAGAGATCATATTCTACCATGCACCTGTGAATCCCACCCCCCACGAGAAAGATACTCAGGATCCAGATTCCCATTCTTCTATTTCTCCATCCAGCTCCTCCTCTGCTCTGGCCAACTGAACCAGAGTTGTCCAAGTTAAAGTCGTCCATCAAGGAACTGAACAATATAACTATCTCTACACTGATTTGTGTAATTTTAAAGCACGTAAAATAATTACAATTAATTAAATTAAATTTAAATTCAGAAAAAATGTGTGTATATTGTCCAAAATGCTTTATGAATACAAATGGATGCCCTTAAGGTTTAACAGCAGATAATTGTTACAGATCTTTCAGTAATTCATCACACAGCTGTTAAGCTTAAAAACAATGGTTATAGCATACCCGGTAAACAAATGTGCAGCCAAAACAATTATTTCAACAATTTTATAATAACATGCCATCTTGAAAAAAAAAACAGATGAAACTGAAATGCAGGTCATTCCAAATATTCAGATCAAACTTGCTTGCCATATCAGAATTTGTCACCAGTTGTTAGTATTTTAGTAGCATGAACTATGCATAACAGAGTGACAATTCATACAAATATAAGAAAAGGTGATCCTATGACTACTACAATGTGCAAGGCATAATACCTAATATAATGTGTTTAAAACACAATTAAAACTTTGCATATTAAATCAGTGGATTTGCTCTATGCATCTCCAGGATAAACGTCACTGTTATCTTTCAGCTTGCTATATCATCAAGCCATTTCTCTTGATTCAGAATGCCGTATCCCACAAACAATCTTCACTAATACTTTAATAGTTTTAATATCATCTCCCAGCTATACGCATTGTTTCATGACACTGTTCATCTCTACCTTTATACTTCTAATTTAAAGCTCATGATAACCAAACATATGTGTCTCTGAACCTGCTTTATATCCCATCTCTTAACCACAATATTAGCAGTTTCTGCCCTATTTCCCCTCCCTCATCTCCATTTCTTTGAATTTCTAAAGCACTAATCACATGATCTGTCATCTACCTGACAGAACCACTTATACACCTGTTCAAGTGTTGAATGTTCAACATCTTCTATTGCATAGTATAGTTTATACTGTAATAGTTGCTTCTAGTTTCATATGAATGTAATCTAATTAGCAACTGTATGTGTAATTGTTAATTTATATTATTTAATGTCTGTTCATGCATATTACTGAATGTCTTTTTAAATATGTTTGTAATATGTTGGACCTTTTCTCCAGAAGGCTTCCTCTGAAAATAAGTTTTTGACTAAAGCCAATCGGACAAACCCTGTAAACAAAAGCAAAATAAAAAGCAAAAGAAAAATAACTAAAATAAATGTGTAGGAAATCATAAAGACTCTTACTACACACTTTATCATAGCATTGTCTAAAATAATGTGGTTAGCTGATTTTAGTTTAGGAAATGTTAAAAGCTGATTAAGTTCTTCCCGGCTGCTTAGTTTAATTTGTCACGCCTTACTAGTCATATATGGTGGTGGTGCTAGATGGACCTGAAGCAGGCATAACTAATATACCTAGTACCCTAATTCTTAACATATAGAATACATTTAGTATGTGAATTGTAAACGGCTTCCTGCTACAGAAGTTGAATTTCTAATTGTGATTTTCTTCTTTTTCAGCTATTGTCAACATAATAATGTATGGCTGATACATGGGCTCTGCTATCCCATAATATAATGTAAAGTATTAATACTTATCAAGTCCATACTAGGCATTTTTTAGAGCAGTTTATAGCATACATTTTGTTTATTAAGAAACTGCAGAGCAGAATGTCAGTGTCTAGAAATCAACATTTTCTGCAAAACACTATGTTGAATATGTATGTCTCCATTGATACAGAAAGAGAAAAATGGCTTTAGTTAAGATATGTGATAATCTGGTAAGATCATAACAAAGATCATAACATGACTTCCTACTGTACACTGTGGTTATCGTGGCAGGTGTACTTCATAGTTATCGAAGTACCAGTGATATTGCTTCCTTCTAGAGCCATCTATGTAAATCTAGAACCTAATTTGCCAAATTAGTTCAAACTTGAAAATCTTCACTATCGGAAAATTTGCATTATTAACTCAGAAAATAAGTGGTGATAGCAAAGTAAAAAAAATAACCTATTATAAAATATAATGTTAACATATATATATGGTTCCACAGTTTTATAATACAGACATTCTTATTCATATCAGACTTTTCAAAGGTATCCCTTAAGCATCCACCACATTTACAACATGCAAAATGTGTCACATCAAACATCAAGGTATCATTTTTATCTATTTTAACTTGTTCACAAATGTATATTTCATAACAGCTCATACAGTCTGATAAGAATCTTATAATTTCTTCAACTAGGCATGCTCAAATGATTGTATGCTTGATCTAAACAACAAATGTGAGAAACCCTTAACCACAGACCGCCTTTAGAGCAGACCAAGGTTTGACATTACTCATATCTTCCAGTACCTGTCAAAGTTCAAACAGGAAGCTTAGTTTTTCCTATAATGTCAACAAGTATTTTATGTCTAAGGTGAAAAAAAGAATGAAACTTCAAAAATACTTAGTAAATGGATGTCATTTATTCATGAATGTCAACTTTTTGTATTTATTATACTGCAGCAAAAATAATGATTATCACCTTCTAGTGATAAATAAGCAAATATAGGCTACATATGACTATTTATATGAAGATCACACCTAAATGTTAAGGTAGCTTGTCGCTGATAAACCACATGGGCACTGTACTTAGCACAGATGTGTGACATAAAACCTCACCCTGGCTTTATCTACAATGAAATGGGCAGTTTCAGAGAATTCTTTTGAAGATATAGCAGGTCACCAAAATTTGGTGTCACTTAGTTGTTTACAAGATGTTCCTTACTGTACAGAATAGAAAGAAGAGTACAAGAGTGTATACCTTAAATGTAAAACATTTGACACATTTTTCACTTTAGTTTTCTTTTGATCTTACATGCAGAATGCAAATGTTATCCTTGGTTCCATTCCACACTCATATCACATATTTCATTAACCATAATATCATCAGATAATACTAACTAAATGTTCTAAAAATATGTTGCTATAAAAATACTCCTTTATCTAATATAAATTTAAATTGCATCTTTTTTTGCTTCATGCAGTAGATAAGCATGCTTCATTGTAAACTGAAATACATGTATTTTCGGTACGATTTTCTCTTATGTCGATTAATTTTCTCTATTATATAGATAGAGAGATAGAAATACACACACACACATATATATATATATATATATATATATATATATATATATATATATATATAGCTATATAAATATATCAATATTCAATTCTGAAAGTCAGAATATTACTTTGGTAAACAGTCAACTGCAGCTGATTTTGCTAGGGGATGAAGATTCTTAAGAATGACACATCATAGTTTTGGTAAATTTAATTTTTCTCCCACCTTTGTCTAAATTAGGTTTCTTGCTTTTTTCTGTAACAGATCTATATGACAATGTTTTACTGTCAGTGTTTTCATAAAAATAAACAAAATGAGTATATGGAAGTTCCATGTTGTACTTATAAAGTACAGATGTCAAGAAATTATTAACAGATAAAGAAAAGAAAGCAAGGAACAGTAAGCTGATTGCTCTGCCAGAAATGTCCCCCTTCGTTGAAGAGATCTTTAATGAATCATGAAATCTAAGGAAGAAAGGAGATGTCCTGCAGTGGTGTAGTGGAATCATATGATGGTAGGGTGAAAGGGCAGAAGCACTACTGGTCAGGCTAAGTTATTTTTCTTCTTTTGGCTTTTCCCTGTTAGGGGTCACCACAGCAGATCACCTGTCCACTCATGATTGGCAGTGGAGTTTTACAGTGTCAAATTGCCAGCCTGGTGCCCAACCTCCCACAGAAGTCACACACATGCATGCACTCACGCCTAGGGCCAATTTAGAGTGTCCAATCCACCTACAGCATGTCTTTGGGATGTCTGAGGAAACTGGAGCAACCGGAGGAAACCCACGTGACCATAGGGAGGACATGCAGACTTTGCATAGAAGGCACCCCAGCCGAGGATCGAACCAGAGAACCCCTTGTTGTGAGGCAGCAATGCTAACCACTGCACCACCGCGAAGTAAGAAGGGAAAAAAGATACTGCGGATGGTAAGTTACTATGGAAACTCGTATTTTACTTTTTGTAGTGGGTACATTATTTGGTCTGACTAACCACTACACTAGACTCTTCTCTGCTACTGTGAGTAAAAGAAAAAAATGAATGTCCCATGATCCTATCTTGGTGGGTTGTTATTAAACAATTCCATTATTTATAAAAAAGCTTAGGTATTTCAAATAACAGTGTTTATAAGATGGATTCCATTCATGTTCTTTGTGTCTGTGCTGACTAAGTCAGCAAGGACATAAAACACTCACTGTGTGTACATGCCTTGTATATGGAGAATCAGATGCAGCATAGATATTGAAACTGTAACCGTGGTATCAGGATGTAAATAAAGACAAAGTTATTTAATGTGCAGAGTTGATAGAAGTATGCCTAAGTATTACTATTTAAAGGATGAATTACATTATAAGAAGTGTTATATGAGTGTTGTTACTTAGCAACAAAAAAAATGGTGCACATTAATTTCATACATTAACCCAGCCACTGGGGATGCAAAAGCCAGTGCATTTCTTTGTGCCAGTCCAAAGCCCAGATAAATGGGGAGGGTTGTGTCAGGAAGGGCATCCAGCGTAAAATTTTGCCAAATCATACATGCAGACAACAGTATGGATATACATACCGGATCAGTCGAGGCCCGGGTTAACAACGACCGTCACCAGTACTGTTGGCCAACAGGGTGCTGGCGGAAATTGGGCTACTGTTGGCCGAAGGAGGAGAACAGGGGGAAGGCATGCCTGAAGGCAGGTAAAGGCTAGGACTGTGATAGTGAGGGTCGGAACTTTAAATCTTGGCAGTATGACTGGTATAGGGAGAGAGCTAGCTGATATGATGGACCGAAGGAAGGTTGGTATATTGTGTGTGCAAGAGACCAGATGGAAGGGGAGCAAGGCTAGCTGTATCGGAGGTGGTTTCAAATTGTTTTATCATGGTGTGGATGGGAGGAGAAATGGCATAGGCATTATCCTGAAGGAGCAGTATGCTAAGAGTGTTTTGGAGGTGAAAAGAGTGTTGGATAGAGTGATGTTTATGAAGCTGGAAGTTGATGGTGTAATGATGAATGTTGTTAGTGCATATGCTCCACAAGTTGGGTGTGTGATGGATGAGAAAGAAAAATTTTGGAGTGAGTTGGATGAAGTGGTGATGACTGTACACAAGGGTGAGAGACTGGTGATTGGAGCAGATTTCAATGGGCATGTTGGTGAAGGGAACAGAGGGGATGAGGAAGTGATGGGTAGGTATGGTGTTAAGCAAAGGAATGCAGAAGATCAGATGGTAGTGAGTTTTGCGAAAAGGATGGACATGACTGTGATGAATACATATTTTAACAAGAGGGAGGATCATAGGGTGACATACAAGAGTGGAGGAAGATGCACACAGGTGGATTATATCTTATGTAGAAAGGCCAGTCTGAAGGAGATTGGAGACTGTAAAGTGGTGGCAGGGGAAAGTGTAGTTAGGCAGCATAGGATGGTGGTTTGTAGGATGACATTGGTGATCAAGAAGAGGAGGATGAGTGTGAGGGCAGCACCAAGGATGAAATAGTGGAGATTGAAAAAGGGTAATTGTGAGGTGATGTTCAGGGAAGAGTTAAGACAGGCACTGGGTGGCAATGAAGAGTTACTGAATAGCTGGGTAAATACAGCAGAGCTAGTAAGAGAGATGGCTAGAAATGTGCTTGGTGTGACATCTGGAAAGAGGAAGGAGGAAAAGGAGACCTGGTGGTGGAATGAAGAAGTACAGGAGAGCATACAGAGAAAGAGGTTGGTGAAGAAGTGGGATTGTCAGAGAGATGAAGGAAGTAGACCTGAGTATAAGGAGATGAGGTGCATGGCAAAGAGAGAGAGGTGGCGAAGGCTAAGGATAAGGCGTATGAAGAGTTGTATAAAAGGTTGGACACTAAGGAGGGAGAAAAGGACCTGTACCGATTGACTAGACAGAGGGACCGAGCTAGTAAAGATATGCAGCAGCTAAGGGTGATAAAGGATAATGAGGGAAACATACTCACAAGCAAGGAGAGTGTGTTGAGCAGATGGAAAGAGTACTTTGAGGGGCTAATTAATGAAGAGAATGAGAGGGAGAGAAGGTTGGATGATGTGCGGATAGTGAATCATGAAGTGTAGTGGATTAGCAAGGAGGAAGTAAGGATAGCTATGAAGAGGATGAAGAATGGAAAGGCTGTTGGTCCAGATGCATACCTGTGGAAGCATGGAGGTGTTTAGGTGAAATGGTAGTGGAGTTTTTAACTAGATTGTTTAATGAAATCTTGGAAAGTGAGAGGATGCCTGAGGAATGGAGAAAAAGTGTTTTGGTACCAATTTTTAAGAATAAGGGTGATATGCAGAGCTGTAGTAACTACAGAGGGATTAAATTGATCAGTCACAGCATGAAGTTATGGGAAAGAGTAGTGGAAGCTAGGTTAAGAAGGAAGATGATGATTAGTGATCAGCAGTGTGGTTTCATGCCAGGAAAGAGCACTACAGATGGGATGTTTGCTCTGAGAGTGTTGATGGAGAAGTACAGAGAAGGTCAGAAGGAGTTGCATTGTGTATTTGTGGATTTAGAGAAAGCATATGACAGGGTGTCTAGAGAGGAGTTGTGGTATTGTATGAGGAAGTCGGGAGTGTCGGAGAAGTATGTAAGAGTGGTACAGGATATGTACGAGGGTAATGTGACAGCGGTGAGGTCTGTGGTGGGAGTGATGGATGCGTTTAAGGTGGAGGTGGGATTACATCAAGGATCAGCTCTGAGCCCTTTCTTATTTGCAATTTTGATGGGCAGGTTGACAGATGAGATCAGACAGGAGTCCCCATGGACTATGATGTTTGCAGATGACATTGTGATCTGTAGTGAGAGTAGGGAACAGGTGAAGGAGACCCTGGAGAGGTGGAGATATGCTCTAGAGAGAAGAGGAATGAAGGTCAGCAGGACTAAGACAGAATATATGTGTGTGAATGAGAGGGAGGATAGAGGAATGGTGAGGCTGCAGGGAGTAGAGATGGCGAAGGTGGATGAGTTTAAATACTTGGGATCAACAGTTCAGAGAAATGGTGAGTGTGGAAGAGAGGTGAAGAAGAGAGTACAGGCAGGATGAAGTGTGTGGAGAAGGGTGTCAGGAGTGATTTGTGACAGATGAGTACCAGAAAAAGTGAAAGGGAAGGTCTACAAGAGGGTAGTGAGACCAGCTATGTTATATGGGTTGGAGACAGTGGCATTGACAAAAAGGCAGGAATCAGAGTTTGACGTGGCAGAGTTGAAGAGTTGAAAAAAAAATCTTGATGATTGGATGGGAAATGGGAAATTCACCCTGGGGATCACTTCTGTGGCTCTGCTCGACAGGGGCACAGGAAAATAATTTTCTTGGGTGGCGAAAGCCAGGGTGCATTTTTTGGCTAGGCTTGTATGGGCCCTAGGGCCGATAGCCTAGTACCTACCTATGAACCTATGTTAAGATTTGCACTGGGTGTGACAAGGATGGACAAGATTAGTAATAAGTATATTAGAGGGTCAGCGCAGTTTGGAAGGTTTGAAGACATAGCCAGAGAGGCAAGATTACATTGGTTTGGACATGTGCTGAGGAGGGATGCAGAGTATATTGGGAAAAAGATGCTAAGGATGAAGCTGCCAGGTAACAGGAAAAGAGGAAGGCCTAAGATAAGGTTTATGAATGTGGTGAGAGAGGACATGCAGGTGCTTGGTGTGACACAGCAAGATGCAGAGGACAGGAAGAAATGAAAACAGTTGATTCCTCTGTGGCGACCCCTAACGGGAGCAGCTAATAAAAGAAGAAAATTAATTTCACATATTCGGAGAATTACACTGAAATTTATTCTGTAATTAAACTTGACTTGATTACTATTCTGATAAAGTCTATGTGATATACAAGGACAAAAGTGCTCAATTTGATTTTTAATGCACATTCTTTATTTTGGAGTCTAGAGGTGTTTTGTTTCTGTTTTTTAGTTCTTTTTCCTTCCCACCAGCTGACCATCAGCTGCCATGGATGCCTCTCTTCATCCACTGGGCCTAACAAGCACTCCTTCATGCCCCTTTACTCACTCCACTCCATGCTCAGTGCTGGTAAAGAGATTAGGAACCCTTGTGCTGTGTCATACAGTGCTGTCTGGTCCTCATCCACTGGGCCTACAAGGCACTCATTCATGCCCCTTTACTCACTCCACTCCATGCTCAGTGCTGGTAAAGAGATTAGGAACCCTTGTGCTGTATCATACAGTGCTGTCTGGTCCTCATCCACTGGGCCTACCAGGCACTCCTTCATGCCTCTTTACTCACTCCAATCCATGCTCAGTGCTGGTGAAGAGATTAGGAACCCTTGTGCTGTGTCATACAGTGCTGCCTGGGGTGGGGCATTTTCTTCTTTATGCCATAACTTTCCCTGTTTCTCCTGTAGTCCCTTTGTGTGGATGTACAGTGGGGATGTACAGTGTTTTTTCCACCTCCATAGCAACTCAACCAATGCCCTCACATATTCCTTTTTGTGGACACGCCCCTGTACATGTCTCCACCAAGGATACAGTGCAAAGAGCGTGCATTCACACATACCATGCTCATCCTTCTCCTCCCACATCTCAAGGATACAATGCAAAGAATACACTTGCACACACCTTCACCATGCCCATCCTTCCTTTCCCACATCTCAGTTGTCTAAATTGCTAATCGAACCTGGGTCGCATAGGCCATAGTCATGGCTTTATCCCTCTATGCCACAGTCAAGCTACCTAGAGGTATTTCTTGCTCCTCATCATGAATACTTCACTGCACAACTGAAAGTGGCATTTTGTTAAAGTGCTCTCGGTTACTTCACGTTCAATTAAATGTAAATTTGATAAATGAAATGAGACCCATTTATTGACTCCAAAAGGTATTAGATAAGTTGGACAGGGAAAAAAAGAAAAATGCTTCACACTTATTAAATGATTTATAAAAATCAGTGTATACCAAGATTACCCATGGTGGTGGTGCTGCTGTAGCGTTGTCGCCTCACAGTAAGACTCTGTCTGGTTTGATTCTCAGCTAGAGCATCTTCTGCGTGGAGACATGCGTAAATGGGCGTACCTTAGTTGAAGGTTGTGCATCAGGGCTGGTAACTCAGCACTTAAAAATCAACTACCAATCATTAGTGGACTGGAGTTCCGCTGTGGCGACCCCTAACCGGGAAAAGCCGAAAGACTCAACTCAGCAAGTGTATACCAAGATTATATATTTTTCATTCTGAAGGAGATATAGGCCTTGAAACTGTTTACATGTATAGCTCTGCATTCGTAGGACTACATTCATATCTATATATGTATAGATCTGTAATCATAGTACTACATACATATCTGCTGATCTTATCAGATCCAAACAAAGTGAAAGTTTTGAAACATGAAGAGACAAATCTAAGATGACTTCCTGTTTAGTTTAGCAGAAGCATATTAGAGTCAAGTGGGAATGGAAAACAAACTGGAAGCAGACAGAAATAATGCAGCAACTGAATATGCCAAAAAAACAAACAAAGGAATAAAAGGAGAAAGATCAGATGTAAACGCAAGAAATGTGGAAAAGGCATAAATATAGTTGTGTGTATTGAAAACTCCTGGAACGACCTCTTGTTGATCAGGATCTGATGCAGGAATGGTTACGAAGAGGTGAATTTAAAAAAAAAAGATGAAAGGTTACCATAGGAGGCCCAGGATAGTGGACTGACTACACATTGGTTTACAAAGTCCATTGAACATGTGGGAGAAACAAACAAATCCAGGTTTTGTAAAAGAAAACTGGAAACAGTTGCGCATCTTGTTGCTCATGTGATACACTAATGGCAGAGGGTCTGTATACTCAAAGGCATAATAATGTGGCAAGACTACTGCATTGAGGATTGTGCAAACATTACAATATTGAAGTATCTGAGAAACATTGTTAACATGAGCTACAAAGCATTATAGAGAATGATGAAGTTTATATCACATGGGATCACCCATTACCTAATAGTTCACAAAATAGATATAAGAAAACCAGATATAGTAGTCCATGAAAAGAAGACAAAAGTAGCATTGATCACTGAAATCACCACACCCAGTGACTACAATGTCTTATGTATAGAGAGACACAAAGTCATAAAATACCAGGATTTGCAGGCAGAAATGAGGGCAATGTGGAAGAAGTATACCAAGTTGATTCCAATAGTAGTAGGAGCAATGAGTCTTATAAAAAATAATTTACAGTCTTATTTAGATATGCTACTGATACATGCAACTCCATATGAATTGCTGAAGGAGTCAGTTCTGGGCACATTGTGGGTGCTACGAAGAGCAATTTTGGCTAACATCAAACAATGAAACAATACTAATTTCACAAACTTTAATCATACTTTTAATAAAGAATGGGGTCCATTTCCCATCATGGTATTAGAAACCCAAATGATTTGAAGAAATTAAACCTATACTAACTCAGAAGTGAAGGAGGTTTAGGTGCACATTAACACAAAGGAGGAGGAATTGTGGGTATACACTAATATCGATGCAAATGAGGTGAGGGTATATATTACGGATTACACAAATGAGAAAGAAATGTGAATACACTTTGCACACTAACACAAAAGAGAAGGAGATGAGGATGTACACTAATATAGATGAGAATCAGTTTAGGGTGTATACTACACATTAACACAAAGGAGAAAGAAAATTGGCTACACTCTACATAGTAACACAAAAGGAAAGGAGGTGAGAGTCACAATATGCAATAACACAGAGGGGAAGGAGATGAGAACAACATGCAAATTAACACAAAGGAGAAAGAAAATGAAAGTGTACACTACACAACAACATACAGGAAAATATGATGAGCATGGATACTACACAATCATACAGAAAAGAATGAGAACAGGGTATATACTATACACTAACATAGGGGAGGAGATGAGGGTGCAAAAATTAAGGTGCTCATTGCATGCTAATTCAATAAGCAGGAGATGAGGTTACACACTATTCCCTAGCACAGAGCAGAAAGTGATTGGAGTGTACAGTACAGATAAGAAGGAGATGGGGTAAAAAGATTAAGGTGCACACTGCACCTACACTTAGGTGGGAAGGAGATAAGATTACACGCTATGCCCTAACACAGTGTAGAAGACAGCAAGGCTGTATATCACACAGTAACAGAGAATAATGAAACAAGGGTGTAAACTGCACACTATCACTGAGGAGACAGAAATAAGGCTCACCCTAATACAGAAGAGTAAGGGTTGGGGGTGCATGCTAAGCATCAACTCAGAGAAGAAGGAGATGAAGGTGCCCTTGCACACCAACCCAAATGTGAATGGAAAAGGGTACCACTGGACAATAACAAAGAGGGGAAAAATGAGAGTGTACACTACACAATAATGTAACAGAAAGGGCGATGAGCATGCAGTATACACCCTAACACAGAGAAGAATGAGAACAGGGTACACACTACACACTAGTGTAGAAGAGAAGGTGATGAGGTTGTGCAATACACAGTAACTCAGAGAAGGATGTGAGATGTGCACTAACACAGAGATGAAGGAGCAGATTGTGTACATTACATAGCAGCACAGAGAAGAAGGAAGTAAGAATGCATGCTGCATGCTAACAGCGAAGAAAAGGATATGAGCATGTGCACTGTACACAAACACAGAGGTGTAGGAAATGATTGGACACACTACACGGTAACATATAGGAGAAGGAGGTGAGGATGCAAACTACACTGACACAGATCAGAAAGAGATGAGACTGCATACCGCACAGTGACACAGACAATAAAAGAATGAGAGTGTACAATACAAAGGGTCAGTTTCAGCAGGAGGCTCCCAAGGCAGCTGTCTAAGACTTGTTGCTAGCTAGAGGGCCCCATAAATGTTCGCATTCCCAAAAAAAAAAAAAAAAAAAAAAATACAAAAGTGTCCCATCCACATCTCGCAACTCTGATTTTGCTTCTTAATCTGTGTCCATGACTCTTTCACATGCAACAGCCATGATATTTCTCTTTGTCTCCCTCTCTCTCTCTCTCTCTCTCTCTCACTCTCTCTCATTCTCTCATTGGGTTGAATGTAGAACCAATAACAGATACAAAAAGTTAGAGAGAGACTTCTTATGGCCATGGACTATATGAAGTTCACAACATCTTGTGTCACCATCTTTCAAAATCCTAAAGTAGAAGGTTTTTCATAAAAACAGGAGCTTTATAGAGCACATCATACAGTTGGGATTATTAAAACAATGAATAACACTTATTTGCCAACAGGAAATGCATTATACCACATAACACAAAGTGCAAAAATACTTCTGATAAACACAAACTGTGCCCACAGTCAATGGAAAGTACCACATCACTAAACTACCTAAAAACCTTATTGTTATACTATCCTATTTGTTCCTGTGGTTGTCTTGCACAGAATCACTTCCTGCAACAAATACAGCAAAATAATAGTTCTTACACTAAAATATCAGGACATTACTGACTATGCTTGGCCAAATAAGGCATTCAGAGGCACATTGCAGGCACACAAATAGGATGAAATCTCCTAGGCAGGATGAAATACATAGCTTAGAAACTGTAATCCCCCTGGATGGACATGGGGAGCACAAGTTAGTTTAGCACAGTATAACAATATTTAATATACTACATATTAAAACTTTCAAAATCTTTCATCCTCTTTCACATTTCAACCATCCAAACTGGAACAATTCTGTGACGGACATCACCCTAGACATAAATAAACCATGACTTGTATGCACTACCCAGTCAAGGCACTTAGTCAGAAGCACATTGCAAATGCAACATAAAAAGAGAATACAATTCTGGACTATTAGATGGGAATTTTTAACAACTCACAGACCTAATACTCTACATAGAGACAAAGTGATGACATGCATCCCATACTAAGTAGTAATAATTTTGCATAACCTTAATAGTTCATAGTTCAGTACTAAACTAACTGCCCTTGCGAGCCATTTTAAGCCTAGCCAATTATGCCTTGTGAGACTCAAACCCTGTACCTTGTGTTTGTAAGGCAAACACCTTAGCCATTAAGCCACCCTCCCTCCAATATTTAGCAGTATCAGTGATGAAAGAGGTAGCATACTCTCCTTTGGTGCAGAAGGCTGTGGGTTCTTTTCCCACACAAGGTAGATTGATTGCTGACATTGTAGTGCTCAGTATTATGAGGGCTCTGTCCTTCAGGTGAGACATCATACTGAGGTCCCATCTGCTTGAGTGGTGGTAACTCAGGTGGATATAAACGATCCCATGGCACCCATCAAAAAAAAGTAAAGGAAGCTCCCTGATACCTTAGCTAAATTTCCTTTAGTAGTATGACTACTACCTCGGATCCCCCCTGAAAAGAGGCTACTAGCCTAGAGGGACTAACCCATACAACAAAGAACAAATAAATACTGAAATATCAAGAAAGGGAATGCTCCACACTGTAGCAATAAATAATAATCAAATGAAAAATAATGATTTTCGGTAGCAGACACATTGCAGAACCACACCCCAGATAAAACTTCAAACACCGTTTTGCGAATTGGAATGTAAAGTATTTTCTTCAAAACAATGCCTTCATCCCTTGTATCATAAGGGACTTCTTCAGAACAAAATTCAAAAGAAACTCTTCCCTCTTTTTCATATGAATATATATCCTCTGTTGCCAATGAATATATATCCCCCTGTTGCCAATCACATGACTATTTTCAACTGCTCAATATTAGCAGCCCCAAATACATTTACCCGTCATAAAAATTAGAAACTTGACACCGTTACTGAAATTCTAAACTTAAAAAAAACCAGTAATGTAATTAGAATAACCACAAATTTATTATTTTTTATTTTAATTACATTGTTGTTCTGTAATGAGTGGCATGTGTAACCCGATATTTGATATAGCCAAATATCCCTAACAATTCCAGGTAGAGTGCAAACAACAAAGGAGAGAGTGGACATCCCTGACTAATCCATCTCAGAAGTTTAAAAGGTTTTGACAGGATACCATAAGACTTTATTATGGTAGTAGTTTCCCTATATATCCTAAAGTAGGCTTTATCCATCCAAATACTAAGTCAGGCAAATGGTTTCTCAGCATTTAAACTCACTAATAACAGTGGATTTCCCCTCCTTATGACATCTTTTTGAATTATCACATTTCTATTAATATTATCAAATTTTTACCTTTCTTTTATGAACCCACATTGGTCCTACAAATGAACCCATTTGTGCAGCGGAAGCACATTACAGAGTTACGACATTCCTCACTAATGAATTCAAACAAGCCTTAGGGAAAGAGTCCTACTTTCTATCTGGAAATACCATCTTCCTTTCTTTTTCCTGACGGCTACAAATATCTGAAGTCCTGACACATTGAGGAAGAATGAAAGAGCTCAATCGTGTGATCTGAGATTTTAGTTTTGAGTTATAACAGAGATATTCCTTTTGCTTTGTGCTGCTGCACAATAACAAATTATTTGGACATTTTCCATTTTAGTGTTTGCCTTCTTTCTCTTTCCTTGGACCACATGCATTACTTGGTTGGATTGTTGTAGGTTATTTAAAAGGCTGATGTGGTTTAGAAGCTTGTTTCATTCCTAGAAGATGGTGACATGGAATAACAAGTCACTGTAATAATGATATATTTTCTTAGTAAAAGTTTAAGTTCTGAGGATCTTATGGTTCTATCACTCTAATAAGTGCAGCTGCCTTCCCACTTGCCCCCCAGTTGGTACATTCATCTATTTCTGTGAGAAGACCACAGAAACAGATTTGTAAGTACTGGCTTCCATTCTACCACTCCACATTCAGCTGTGAACCAAATAAATGTGTAGCAGAGATCACATTCTCTAACATATTGCAAATATCTACAATGCACAAAACAAGTCTGCCAAAGTAACTGAAACTATTAAACATTTTTTTGGAAGTTTGTTTCCCTTAGCAATTTCCAGGCTGGCAGACTGCAGAATTTAAAAGCCGATTTATTCTACTATCACTAGAAAGCAGTGAATCTAAACTGCAAGACAGGAAAATATAGAATTAACATGAAACAATGAGTACTACAGTGCGTAATAGAAATAAATAATTGAAGGGAACAGCCTTAAAATTCATGCACAAATCTGCTGAGAATATATATATATATATATATATATATATATATATATATATATATATATATATATATACATATATATATATATATATATATATATATACACACACATATATGTGTGTGTGTGTGTGTGTGTGTGTGTGTGTGTGTGTGTACATATATATATATATATATATATATATATATATATATATATATATATATGTATACACGTGCATGTGTTATTATGTCATGAAAGGTAGAAAATTCAAAAGAGAGATTCACAATTGTAAAAAATAACTAACTAAATAAATAAAATAGAATCACAAAACTCTGAAAGATTCATAAGAGAGAATTACAAAACACTGAATACATGTCTCTCTATAAAAAAGCCATACATCAGTAAACCATAGTGACAATATCCAGTGTCGTCCTGGTAGAGATACTGTTAAGGAAAGAGTCTGCAGTAATGTCATTTGTAGACTTAAGGTTAGGAGCAGGGGTAGGATTAGGGTTACAGTTAAGGTTAGCACACATGCCCCTAATCCTAAAACCTTTTTACCTAAGAGTACCATTACACAAGACAACAGGACACAGTATACAGACAACACAAAACATGCACAACACTGACTCTGTCCCCTTACCTAACCCTTACACTAACCCTAATGCACAAATACTTGCATATTCACAACAACTGCTATAACAGTCTTGCACATCTTCACAACCACCACTACTTCATTCATTCAAACATTCATTTTCCTGAACAATCCTGCTTACCTGTGCTATACAAAACTAAATTCAGCCATATGTGATTCATTCACTTGAGCATTCACTTATTTTTGAATTCTCCTTTTTTTTGCACCCACAAAAACCTTTTGATTTGACTTTTTGAGTTAGCTTTTGAGTTATAAACATATATATGCACATATATGTGGGTGTCTATCTATCTATAGATAGATAAATATAGATAGAAAGATATTTTCCACCCACAAAAACCTTTTGATTTTACCTTTTGAGTTACAAACATATATATGCACATATATGCGTGTGCCTATCTAGCTATAGATAGATAAATATAGATAGATATTTATATCTATAGTTATATCTATCTACACACACACACACACACACACACATATATATATATACATATATATATATATATATATATATATATATATATGTATATGTATATTCCTCTCCCCTACTGTGGGAAGCTGAGCGAGTCAATTAACCAACTGCGCTCTCAGGTCAGCCTGCAAATTGACAGATGGTGAACAATCAGATAAAATAACTAATACATATCTATAGTTAGATAGACAGATATAGATATATGTAAATAGACTACAATAATTTCTTGGAAGTCCAGCCAAAGAATATAGCCACCAACCTCCCGTTCAAAAATGGTTTATTCACAAGGTGCAATAGAAAGTAAAGCTGAAATCAGGGTGGGGGGCTCTATTCAACATATATTCTCATAAAGGCTTCATTTTGCACACATTTTTCAAATCTTCAGGTATATTTCAAAAATACTTAAAAAAGGGACTACTTTTCATTAGTTCTAAAAATATATTCATCCTCAGACTCAAGCAAGGTACTCTTTAATGTTAAACTGTTTATTACGAGGATGAATGGCTTCAAGATGTTTTTTTCTTTCTAATGGAATTTAAACAGATATGCCTAACATACTTATTGGTTGGTTGGTTCAGATCTCAGGGAGGCAGGAATCTGCCATTTTAGGAAACTACCAGTCTTTAACGCTCCCCATGTGTGCATGTTTCTCATTTGTTCTTGTAATGATTCTGCCTCATATCTCCTGTCTGACACACCCTCTGTAGGTAGTAGCTAGGTCAAATGACCCCTCAGCCTTGTGTTTTCCCTTGCTCAACAACCTCAGCAGCTACTAGTATACCACAATATTAATGTACACACACACACTCTTGCACATCCACCCACACCCACCCACTCACCAACCCACACACCCACCCACACATAAACACACACACACACACACACACACACACACACACACACACACACACACACACACACACACACATGCACACATCCAGTCTAGATTCCTGACTCCCTTGCTATCTATGGTTTCTGACTGCAGCATACTTTATATGAGAAAGAATAAATTAAAGTATATACTAAACAAAAGGAATATGTGTGAATTTGTGCAAATTCTTCCTTATGTTTGTTCTAAATTAGTCTGCCTTCTTCCAGGTTTATAGAAATAGGTTGAGATTCATAGATAACACAGTGTTAATTAACATATTTTGCAGCCACAGAGAAGGTGGGCAAACCTGAGCCAATGTTAATATATATCTTCTTAGCTGAAAGCCACCTTATGCAACAAACTCTTGGCATATTAGCACTATGCAGGTGCACACCACTCTTGTATGAACCCCAGCCATGATGTGATAGAATCTGATGTGTTGTGGTCCATAAGCACCTCTAGTTTATGTATATCTGTCTCATTGTTTACTGTGTTTTGCATATAGCTGTGATGAATTCATCAGGCTCCATCTCATCAAGTTTTAAGGTGATATCAGGCACAATGAATCAGGCTGAGACTATCCTATATAAAATAAGCAAATAAAATAATACTAACCGAGTTGTCATGCTATATATTATTAAGACGTGCGCATTTTCTTAGAAAACCTTTGAAGTCATAAAGTAGTAAAATGCTCTTTAATGACTGAGTTATTTTAATGTCTCTAAAGCTATATCAGTAAAAATTAAATTTCATTCAATGTCTGTTAACATTGTTAGGATCTGGATTTAGACAAATATAAATGTCATAAAAACAAAATTTTAGTGTGTTACAAATTACTATAGAATGACCATCAGTTCATTTGTTCCCTATCAGAATGTTCTATGCTTATATGAATTGTAAGGAAATTACAGACACCTTGTAAATGGAGGTGAACTATAAAGCACAACAGACTTTAGTAAGAAAGGGTCTATATCATGACATCGAAAAGACCAGGTATTGAATGGGATTTACATCGAAAATGCCATTTATCGAACTCGCTCTCATGAGGGGCGCTGCCCTCTCTCCCTGCTAATTCTGTATACCAACTCCAAGATCGCACTACAGTGAGGAAAGGCCAAATTTTCTGATCTTCACTGTACTGCGATCTCACAATAAACACCTCAATGATGGCATTTCCGAAGTAAATGTCTTTCGATCATCAGTCTTTTTGATTTGCTGATATAGACCCAGTAAGAAATATTTTAAAAGACTCGAAAACTGCCTTTTCAGCTATGAATAATGCTCACGTTACCAGTTAGCTTGCCTGTCCTTTTTTAATTTAACTTTCATGTGATTGACTGTTCCCAAGAAGTGCTGGATCAGCTAAATAGGAAAACAAGAAAACTGTTTCATGCTTATGAAATGATATGTAAAAAGAAATGCTTAAATATTCTTTGGTTTCTATGAAGTATGGGCATCCTTCAAATTGAGTATATGTCTAGGTCTGCAGTCACAGGGCTGAATACATATTTGATGATGTCATCAGATCCAAATATAGTGAGATTTCTAAACCATAAAGAAAACAGACATAGTTATCAGACTATTCAAAGCATTTTGGAAAGGGGTGGGTATAGAAATGAAAGCAAAAGTGGAGAAAAACTGGTAGCAACAGAATGTTTCAAGAAAACAACAGAACTATAAAGAACATGATCAGAAGAAAAAGAAAAGAAAGAAAACTGGAAAGCTTACAATTATAGTGGCAAGTATAGAGTACTGCTAAAATAATCACATGTTGATCAAGCTTTTACACATGAATGGCTAAGGAGAGGTGCCCACTGAGTGGCACACAGCTACAGTTATCCCACTCCACAAGGGGGGATCCACCTTGGATCCCAGGAACTACCATCCCATCAGTCTGACGAGCCTGATCTGCAAGGGCATGGAACACATTACTATGGAAATTATAAACAAAGACATTGACAATCTTCAAACACTGGACCCCACCCAGTTTGGGTTTGTGAAGGGCCAATCTTGTCTCCTGAACTTGATTGACTTCTTCGAATCAGTCTAGAGAGCTGAGGACGAGGGTAAGACAGTCCCCACAGCCTATCTGGACCTTGCCAAGGCCTTCGACACCATACCCCACTCTGGAATCATAGACAAACTTACTAAGCTGGACATAAATCCCTACGTCACTCGATGGATTGCCAACTGGCTTACTGGCAGAACCCAGACTGTAAAAGTAGCCGACTCCAAATCCAGCTCCAGACAAGTGACAAGTGGAGTACCTCAGAGTTCAGTCCGGGGACCGCTCTTGTTTGACATCAACTTCTCTGAAGTACAGGCCAACACTAAGGGACTCTGGCTAACAAAGTTCACAGATGACTGCAAACTGGGAGCCATTATTCAATCTCGAAATGATGTGGATATTCCGCATAAGGGACTTTCAGAAACAGATGCTTGGTGCCAAAGCCATGGGCTCAAGCTTAATGCCAAGAAATGTTTAGTTATCCCCTTTGGTAAAAAAATGTACCCATGAATTACCACATAGGTGACAGTACAGTAAACACCAAAAGTGTGATGAGAGACTTAGGGACACAGGTGGACAGTGGTCTCATCTTCGATAACCACATCACCACAACAGTCAGGAAATCCTTCTATGTGGCACACCTTATCATTAAGGGCTTTTCATCCAGAAAAAAGGAGGTCATTGTCCCACTGTACTCATCCCTCATTAGACCCATTATAGAGTACAATGCCCCGTTTGGTATGTACATCACAATACATGTGCAACAGCTGGAAAGGCCACAGAAATACCTCACTAAAAGAATCACAGGTCTAAAGCAGATGCCCTATACTGACCGTCTAAAACAACTCCAGCTATACTCTGTGACATATTGTCTACTCAGAGGTGATCTCTGCTTAACATACAAGGCCATGTCAAACCCTGAGCTGTTGGACATGCTCCACTTAAAGAAATCCCAATCCCTCAGAGCCACACACTCCAGGGATCTAAACCTTGTCATCACAATGAACAAAACATGCTAGAGGGACAGGTTCCTGACCCAGAGACTCCCCATACTCTGGAATAGACTGCCCATACATGACAAGCAGAGCGCCTCCTTGGCCCTCTTCAAAAGGAACCTTGACGATTGGATGGGAGATAGGAAATTTGCCCCAGGGATCATGTCAGTCACTCTGCTACACAGGGGTCCAGGGAAGTAAATATTGTGGAAGAAATATCCAAGAAATTGTTATGACTAGGCTTGTATAGGCCCTAGGGACGATAGCCTAGTACCAACTTATGAACCTATGAACCTATGAGAGGTGAATTTAAACCAGTGGTGCACGACATCTGGCCCGGGGGGGGGGGCAAATCCATCCCTCCACACAATGCCATTTGGCCCCCAGAGAGTAACCAGAAAATTAAAAAAAAAAGTGAAAAAATACTATGCCTTACTCCAGTCATGCAAACTTGCCAGCACGTGCTTACTTACCTAATTGACTGCAGTTGTGCACACATCTAATTTTAGCCGCGGAAGTAGTTTTTCTTGCTTGTCTATAACTTACAGTCTGTAAACAGTAGTAACTTTCTGCAAGAGGTTGTAATAAGTCCTGGCTGCAAGCCAGAATAAAGTTAAATGCAAAGTTGATGTAGAAAACAGCCAATTTTACGACTGCTGTCTTAAGTAAAAATGCTAGTCACCTGTACCTATTGTTAACTTGTAATGATTTACTATGTTTTGAGGTGGCCCACAGATGCATTAAGAATTCATGTAGTGGCCCTTCCCACAAAAAGGTTGTGCACTGCTAATTTAAACTAAAAGATGTAAGATTAATAATTTCAGCTCAAGAGAGTTAACTCTATATGCACTGATTTGCATCTATAGACAAAGTGCAAGATAAAGACAAGTTGATTCTGTAGTACAGAAGTAGAAACAGTTCTACATCTCATCAAAGCCATAACTAGGGATGGGTAAGGGAGATGGTTCCCCTGTGTAAAAGCTGTTAAGATGTATAATCCACAGGTGATGATGCTGCAGGAGTGCAGAAATGGAATTCATTTCTGAAACTAAAGAACATTGTGGCTTCAGAAATGATTGCAGATACTGCATTTGTGTTCGTGGCTAAAGAACTGAAGTGCTTTGTGTGCTTCTCAACTCAAAGCTGATGGGGGCACTAGTTCAGAGAACTGCACAGGGTAGCAGATCAACTAACTAAAATTCTGTATCTTTTTGCTGATTTTGGGTCTGTACACTGAAAGGCATAGTAGTATAGCAAGACTTACACTAGGGATCATGCAAAAGTTGCGACATGCATGTAGCTTAAAAGCATTGCAAATGTGAGCCACAAGGAATTACTAAAAATGGAAGAAGTGCCGATCATTTCAGCATCATCCAAATCCTAACAGTTAGACTGAAGATAAAAAAATCAGATATTCTCTTTGAAGAAAAGTGACAAAAATAGTATTAATTATTGAAATAGTTACATCTAGAGATTATAGTGTCTTGCTGGCTGAAAGACATAAAGCCATGAACTACAAGGGTATCCAAACAGAAACTAGAATAATGTGGAATACAGTCACCCAGATAGAAATAGGAACAAGATGGCTAATAAAAAAAGAATTTTCATTCATATACAAACTAAGCTACAATACAAGTAGCTCCATAACAACTACAGAAGAAGGCAATTATGGGTGCATTACAGGTGCTCAGAACATTACTTCAAAGACTGAAGCAATGATCTTTAATCATATGATGGATCCTTTTCTGTCACAGCCTTAGAAATCTTAAAATCTAGAGAAATTAGAAAGGTGCACAACAGTAAACATATATAAGAAGGTAATGATTAACGCTATCCAGATACAACTGCTTTGTTGCTACTGGTTGCTCTGATAACATAGATTGTATAGGACAAGAGGCCCCCATGGCACACCTCTACCTGAATCTTGATGGAGACCATCAGTTGTGTGATGTAGATGATATGCCAGCAGCAAATATAACAGTAACGTCTGATGTTTGTGCCATTGATTTTAAAATATGAAAGAATGATGCAAGAGCTGAATTACTTCTACTTTATCAGTTTCATGACATGAGTATGAGTGCTACTTTGATTACTATAGAAAGAAATGCTTGTTGCCTGTCTCATTGTCTGATCCTGAACCGCATGTTTATCTTTGGTTGCAAACCCACTTTTCGCCAGTGCCACGTCTTGTTTAAATGTCCAGCACTAATAATCAAACAACAGTTTGGGAGGAAAGCAATATGATGATTCTGTTTTACCTAAACAATTCTGAGCAGGGTAACAACACAAGGGAACCTGCACACTCCCCCAGCTCTGTCTAAGCTATTCAAGGCCATAGCATCTTGGTGTAGTTTATGTTATTATACTCCAACCTTCTTGATAACAGGGCAAGCTGTCAATAATCTGAAATCCATGGCTACATATTGATAAACTGTCATCACTTCACCCGAAACAAAAGCGCTGAAAATGTTTCTCTGAAAGCACATTTGGAGAAACTCAAAGTAAATCTTTTTTTTTTTTGCAGGGGGCAAGCCCACATGCATGGAGACACTTCCCAAATACCTTGAACTTAAGTATACTTACTCAAAGGTATCACAACAGTGGAGAAAATGCAATTCCCCATTACTGGCAAAAGTGCATTCAATGAAACATTTTCACTGGAATGGCAATTGTCTAAACTACCACTGACAGATTGAAATGCTCCCAAAATCAACATCTCACTGTATGTCTACCAGTCTAAATTACTAGCATTTTCTTCAGGTATACTTTGTTCTGATTGGTTTGGTCATGTACCTATTCACTTCTTAACTTTCTTGAATGATCAGAAAACCCGTTGAAACAACATTTTATCATACATCATCCAATGAAATACTCGGCTATAGTTTACCATGCTACATCTGTTTTGATAATGTGCTTAGATCCTTCTGTTTGGAAAACTACACCTGTTCTGGTCTATTAACAGAGAAAGCACCTAGTGAATTGTGTAATATGCTTAAATTTAGACTTCATAACAGCTTGATGTGCACAACTGACAAGTTATAATTTAAAATGTGCATTGTTATTTTTGCAATACTTAATATTACGTAATATATAATCATGTCTCTATTAAACCTGCTTGAGTTTACCTTGGCTTCTGCATAGAATGATTACAGACCTCTAAAGTATGCTAATTTTCCATTTGCTCCATGAATACAGTAATTTCATTTTTGTTTAATTTTACATTCACTGTATTACTTATGAAATATTTTTTGGGGGGTACCATTGTCTCACTTCTCTGTAAACACAGATTTGTGTCCCCAGGCATTGCTCTTATTATTGTCTTTGCAGTATTCAAAGTTAAAATAATGAGCTACAACAGCTCTTGATAAAAGCTCAGCTTGTGGTTAGGTTCGTACTATTCATGATAAAAATCAAACTGGAAAAAATGTAATTCTTCAGACGACAGGATAAAGAACAATAAATATCTGATGTGTTACTTTTCTTGTAGAGAAAGAATGCTATTTTGAAATGACTTGTACATTGATTCTTTACTCTAATTAATGTTAATTCAGAGAGTTGAAATACAAAGGCTGTTACACATCAGTATGATGGCTGCTATATTCCTTGTGTATGTTCAAAGTGCCATGCATTTAGATTAGGAATGTGAATGTATTAATTATAGAGAATGTGGAAATGGTTTTAGCAAACTGGGATGCTTACTTATTGAAAATACAAAAATGTATACTACAACTTTCTTACACTTTTTATTTTTGAACAATTATTTAAACATAGAAGCTGTGGTGGTGCAGGGGTAGTGTTGTTGCTTCACAGCAAGGGATTCTTCTGTTCGATTCTTGGCTGGAGCGCTTTCTGTGTGGAGTCTGCATGTCCTCCCTGTGGTTGAGTGGTGCTCAAAAGACATGTGTAGAATGGGCGTGCCTTTGTTGAAGGTTGGGTGTTGAGCTGACACCTTGGCACCATAAAAATCTACTGCCAATCATGACTGGAGTTCCACTGTGGCAACCCCTAACTGGGGAAAGCTGGAAGAAGATTTAAACTTAGAACTGTAATCCATGTAAACATAGTTGATTGTTTTTCACAGACAGTAAAAGTAAGGTTATAAAGAATATTTTTCAATATCTTTTTTGTTTACTTTTAAATGGCCAAAGTTTTTAAAGAGTTTAATAAAGTAACCAGCATCATGATAGCAGTGGAACAGAAATGTATCTTTTCTTATCAAATGTGATACTAGCTGCTGGTTTCTTTATCAGAAATCATGGCATAAACGTAAAAGTATGACAAAACAGAATGCATGAGACATAAGTGAGTAGGGGTGATAAACTGGAAAAAAAAAGAGACTCAGCCATTAAGCATTAAGTTCCATAGACCTTTTCAATTGCATTAACCAGATAGTGCATTCACTTTTTTTGCTAAGAATGCTATAGCAAATGTAATTCTGTTGCAGATTTAGGTGATTGCAGTGGCTGGTTTTGTTGTTGTTGTTGTGTCTTTCGGCTTTTCCCGGTTAGGGGTCGCCACAGCAGAACTCCGGTCCGCTAATGATTGGCAGTAGATTTTTACGTGCCGAGTTGCCAGCCCTGACACACAACCTTCAACAAAGGTACACCCATTCACGCATGTCTCCACACAGAAGACGCTCTAGCTGAGAATCGAGGTACATCTCTGTTTACTCAAACAGTATAACTTTTGTTCTTTTGAAGCTAATATTAAGGCTGCCTAAGCATATATCTGGAAAGAGAAGAGTTTTCATGGAAAGGTACCTTACTCAGCATTTTAGTCTGCTGTCCCTGTACTTCATTTCCTAGAAGTTAAATGTTGTATCTACTGATATTCTATTTCTTTAAGATGTGTTTATTTCCTAAACCTACTAGAATGTCTCTGTGAGCAGATTCTTAAAGTTATTTAAAGGAAAAAAGCCACATACTTAAAGTTATTTAAAGGAAAAAAAGCCACATACTTAAAAGGTTGCCTGTTTTTGTATAACCAAATTCATGGTTATCTTGCTAGAAGATTTTGCTCATGCTGAAAATTTAGTTTAATTAACAGAGATTGTTCTCCTTAGTACACTAAAATGTACTGTGTATTCTACATGGGTGTTGGCTAGCATAACAAGCTTTTCCAGAAATTATACTTTGGGAGACGAATACAAGTAATCAAAATTCACACCTCCAAATGCATAATTTTGAAGTAAAAATGTAGTCAGATCTGTCAAGAAGACAGATGAAGCCCTGACTGTGACCCAGAAGATGTGGGATTGAGTCATAGCTCACCCAGCAGAGGAGCTAAGTGGGAACCAGATGTAGGATTGGGTCGCAGCTCACCCAGCAGAGGAGCTAAATGGGGACCAGAAGATGTGGGATTGAGTCACAGCTCAGCCAGCAGAGGAGCTAAGCGGGGACCAGAAGATGTGGGATTGAGTCGCAGCTCACCCAGCAGAGGAGCTAAGTGGGGAGAGGGATGATGAAGAAGTTATGCCTGCTCACCCCTTTCTGTGAGGAGAGATCTGAGAGGTTAAGTGTTTGGAGTTCAATGAAAATCTTGAGTTCACAGAAGGGGAGACTGGGGGAATGTTACAAGTTACTCATCTCTGAGGGGGGGGGGTTAGGCTTCAGCTGATGTCTCCATATAGATGTGGAACAATTCTTGCAGGCCTATATTTACTTTTCTTGCAAGACTTCTTAATTATAGGTTCATAGGTGTGTACTAGGCTAATGGCCCTGGAGTCTTTACAAGCCTAGCCCATAGGATTACCCTGGCATCATGCCACCTAACCTTAGTTCCTAGTGCCTCTGTCGAGTAGAGTCAATGGAGTGATCCCTGGCATGAATTTTCTATTTCCCATCCACTTATCAAGATTTCTCTTGAAGACGGTCAGTGAGGTGCTCTGCTTGACATGTATGAGAAGTCTATTCCATAGCATGGACAGTCTTTAGGTTATGAACTTGTCCCTCCAGCACGTTCTTTTGATTGTGGTAATGAGGATGAGGTCTCTGAAGCGTGCGGTGTGGAGCAATTTGGATTTCTTTAGATGTAGCATTTCTAACAGAGCTTGGTCAGACATGGATTTGTAAATCAAGCAGAGATTGCCTCTAAATAGGCGATATGAGACAGAGAATAGTTGGAGTTTTTTTGAGCTGTCCATATAGGACAAGTGTTTAAGGCCTAGGATCCTCTTTGTGAGATACTTTTGTGGCCTCTCCAGTTGTTGCAGGTGTCTAGTGAGGTACATGCCAAATGGGGCATTGTATTTGATGATTGGCCTAAAGAGGGAAGAGTAGAGGGAGACATTGACCTCTTTTTTCCTTGATGCAAAACACTTTGTAATGAGATGTACCACATAGAAGAACTTTCTGAACACAGTGGCAATGTGGTGGTCAAAAGAGAGGTTGCTGTCAACCTGTGTTCCCAGATCTCTTATAACGCCTTCTGTGTTCAGTGGACTACCATCAATGTGGTAATTCAAGGGAACCAGGTTTTTCCCAAAGTGGAGGAAGACATACTTTTTGGCATTGAGCTTAAGGTCATGGTTCAGACACCAGTCATTGGTCTCACTGAAGCCTTTCTGCAGGATGTCAGCATCACTTGGGGAGTTAATAATAGCTCCCAACTTGCAATCATCTGTGAATTTTGTCAGCCAGAGTCCATTCGTGTTGGCTTGGACTTCAGAGAAGTAGATACCAAACAGGAGAGGACCCAGGACCGAACCTTGTGGGACTCCACTCGTGACTGGTCAGCAGTCTGACTTGGAGTCAGCTACTTTCACACTGTGGGTTCTATCTGTGAGCCAGTTTGCAATCCACCTAGTGATACAGGGGTTGATGCATAGCTTAGTAAGTTTTTCTATGATTCCTGAGTGGGGAATAGTATCAAAGGCCTTGGCCAAATCAAGGTAGGCTGTATGAACCACCTTACCTTCATCCACAGCTCTGGTGACTGACTCAAAGAAGTTGACCAAGTTGAGCAGGCATGATCTACCCTTCACAAAACCAAACTGTGTAGGATCCAGAGTTTGGAGATTCCCTATATACTTGTTTATTAGGTCCATGATGATGCATCCCATAGCTTTGCATATCAGACTCGTCAGGCTAATGGGGCGATAGTTCCCGGGGTCTGTAGTCACTCCTCCTTTGTGGAGAGGGATGACTGTACCAGTGCGCCATTCGGTAGGGACAAAGCCTGAGGTGAGGCTGTGATTGAACAGGGCACACAGGTGAGGTGCCAGTTTACCCTGTAGTTCATGTAGAACACAGCCAGGGATGCTATCAGGTCCCATAGAAGTTGTGTTCTTGGCCTTGGACAGTGCTGTTTTAACCTGTGCAGCAGTAATACTGGGTACATGGCAATCTACTGGTATTGTGATTGGTCCTTTTGGGGGGGAGACAGGGGTAAAGTTAGCACTAAATCTGTCCGCCAATATATTTGCAATATCTGTTGGCTCGGTATAGGCGGTACCATTGTGCAGTAGCTCAGAGCAAATCTGGGTAGTGCCATGGAGATTCTTTGCATAACTATAGAAGGCCTTGTGGTTGTCTTTACTATCCGCTGCAATTCTGTTTTCATAGCTAGCTTTAGAGGATTTGATGAGGGAACTCAACTTTTTGTTGAGGCTGATAAGAGAGTTTTTCCAGTCTTGGGACTTCACCTTATTCCACATCAGTTTCCTCCTTCTGTTGTAGAGTTTGTTTATGGCAGGGGACCACCAGATTGGCTTCCTTTTTTTGAGGAGACTGTCTTAGTTCTATTGGGTATGGCAAGATCCATGCATTTGTGTAGGTGTTCTTACAGTGCATTGATGTATGATTTGGCGGTCATGCAGTTATTCTTCATTTGCCTGGGTAACGTGAAGTTAGCCACCTCGGTTTTAGGAGCTCAAAGTTAGCTTTGGAGAAGTTTTTCATGTTGGTTACCTTTGTTGGGGGTGGGAGGGATGTGGATTTCCAAGGTGATTAGCTTGTGATCAGATCTAACCAGGGAGGAGTTGACTATTGGTGTAGAGCATTGGTCGCCCATGTTAGTAATGACCAGGTCAAGGATGTTGCTACCTCTAGTGGGAGTAAGAATGAGTTGGTCCAGGGCATTGGAATTAATGAATTCCAGAAAGCATTGAGCAAGTGTATTCATACATGAATAGTTTTCCCAGTTAATGGAGGAGTAGTTGAAGTCACCCAGTATGAGAGTATTAGGTTGGACCCTAATATTCTCCAGAATGCTTAGGAATGTGGAGTATGAATCTTGGGACATGGTTGGGGACCTAGAAGGCTATGACCTGAATCACTGTCTTACCCATTATTTTACAGCCTTATGTGCAAGGCCATGGGAAGAATCATCATAGACCTTATCAAAAAGGACAAAGGCAACCTTCAAACTCTTGACCTGACCTACTTTGCTTTTTGTCAAGAGTAGAGCTTGCTTATTAAACCTGGTGGACTTCTTTGAGAATGTCATCAAAGCCCTGGATGAGGCAAAGCAGTACATACCTCCTATCTTGATTTAGCTGAGGCTTTTGACATAATCTCTCACCCAGGGATATTTGAGAAACTCTCTCAGCTGGAGATTAACCCATATGTCAGTAGATGGATGGCCAACTGGCTCAGTGACAGGATGCACACTGTTAAAGTTGGGGAGTACACCTCCACCAGTAGACCAGTTACCAGTGGGGTACCACAAGGATCTGTGCTGGGCCCTCTTTTGTTTGGAATCTATTTCTCTGAGGTCCAGATGAATGTAGATTGCCTGTGGTTTACCAAGTTTGCAGATAACTGCAAACTGGGTGCAACCATTGAGTCCTCCAAAGATGTAAACATATTACAGAAGTATCTGACTCAGACAAATGATTGGTGCCAAAGCCATAGATTAAACTTAAATGCAAAAAAAATGCCACATTATCCCTTTGGCAAATAAGTAGCCCCTGCTAATTCCAATATTGATAGCACCCCTCTAAGCTCAAACCCAGTTGTGCGAGACTTGGGAACACAGGTTGATAGCAATCTAAAAATCCGATCACTATGTGTCCATACTGGCAAGCAAAGCCTTCTATATTGTACATCTCATAAATAAGGGTGTGACAACACATCACTACCAACCAGTAATCAAGGAGCCTCAATCCTCAACACTGGCAACAGGGAGGACATTCGCTTAGAGGATAACAGCTACACACAGTATTTCCAGATGCAGCTCTCTGCATCAAGTGCAATTTCCCTTAAGAGCACGCAGAGACCACAGTCAGTCCAGGTCTGGTTTCTCACTCTTTCTCCAGATCCCCAATAAGACTCCCCACTGGCACAGCTATAGAGTTGAGATCTCAGCTGAGTGACCAAACTAAGACCTCCAACACCCTCTCTGTCCAACCAGTGCTTCAGGTCCCTACCCAGGTAGCTGACACACACACTCCTTGAGGTTTCCTTTACACAGACACACACACACACACACACACACACACACACACACACACACACACACACACACACACACACACACACATCGCTGTCTTACCCATTATTTTCCTTCTGTTATGGAGGCTATTTTTTTCTGGTAAACCACCAAGGCATTTTGTTTTTAAATTTCCTATTCTATTTGGATTAGCAAGAACTGCCATCTCTACATACTTTTTTAAGGGGTGTAGCATTCCACTGCATAAGCAGTGGCTGAGGATGCATGGGGACTAGGAATATTACAGGTAAATTTCAAGAGCTCATCATAGAGTTTAAAAAGGTTCGTCTATTTCAAGTCCTTAAATTCAGAATTGTTTACCGGGTGGATGTTTGAGACCTTAAAGGAGAAGGTCACTAATTTGTGGTCAGATTTAACCAGAGATGGGGATACTAAAGGAGTGGTACACGTGGGGTTTATCTTAGTAAGGACAAGATCTAGTATATTTTTGCCCCCAATGGGTTGGTTTTGATATTTGTTTGATGGAATTATCATTTAATAAGTCTAGGAATCTTTGAACATACCTAACTTTTGAGGTATAGGTATACTTGTTTATTGATGGATAAGTGAAATCATGCATCATAACAGTATTTTTCATTATGGGTTTTCCAGGGTGAAAACTTAGAATTTATTTGTGGTCATCTGGGGACATGGAGGATGTCCTATATCAGGCTATACATTGATATTTTGTCTCTGTTGGTGTAAATTAGAGATCAATGAGTTTGCTTTATGGATCTCATAAAATCTGTGTAGAGGTGATATGTTTTTTGACAAATATGGACACACTCCTGTAATTTCCCTGAAAACATGATAAATGCTAAACCCAGGTAAGCAGGAAGTGCTATTTTTAAAATGAAAACAAGTCTCATCTGTGGCACAGACATGAATGTGTTCAAGTTACAGGAAAGGGTGGGAGGTTAGCATAATAGTTAAGGTGTTTACCTTACAAATGCAAGGTGCAGGGTTTGATTCTCACATAAGGTAATTAACTCGGTTTAAGATGGCCCACAAGTGCAGTTAGCCTAGTACTAATCTGTGGACCTATGGACTCAAGATCAGCCAATTTGTTTTTAAGACATCTGCCATTAACAGCAACCTTGACATAGTTAGAAATGGAATTTGCTGTAATGTTGAGATGTCCAGCACTATGGAGGCAAAAAGGGTTTAGTCGAGTAAGTAGAAGTCATTGAATGAGAGGTGCAGGCCATGTTTTGCTAAGTAAGTCAGTATGTCTACTATCTAAACCCAAACTGACACATAACGGTCTCCCTATAATGACAGTTACTTATTCAATTATTGAAACTAATTATATCTTTTTTCTGTGTTCAGATATTATTCTGAAAGAGAGAGGGATTCCACTCTAGATCTGCCTCTTACCTGCATTTGGCACAGGCATAGTGAGATACAGTATAATGCGGAGATTAGAGGAACATGGGTTCTATGTATCCATCAGGTGTCTGCATTAATTTTCCAGTGCTAATGCTGTAGTACAGCATAAGCCCTGCAGTCTTAAGGTTCTATCTTTGATAGGTGTTGGCAGTTCAAAAGAAGTTGTAAAACACTCCATGGCACTTATGGAACAGGTAAGGCAAATTTCCCTGAAGTCTTATCAAAATCTACCCCAGACAGTATGAATATTTTCTTGGGTCTCCAGGAAAATAGGCTTTGCCTAGTGAGATTAACCTTGTCGGAACAAGTAAATGCACAATAAACATTTAGTATGTGGGGGAATCACAGAAGTTTTTGTTTTTCAAATAAGATTTATTAATAGAAAGTAATAAACATCAGCACATTTCAACAGATCAGAATATCAATAAAGGAATTATCTCCCATGCACCCTTACTAATGGGTGCTAACCCTAACCCTGACTTTCAAAAACCATATCTGTAACACATCCACTGCACATGAGAGTCTTGGACACACACCAAAACATAAACACTTGCACTTCATTATGTCTATCTTACCTTGCTCTTACTCTAACTCTAACCAACAACATTTGCATACATATTCATCTCCCACACACATACAGCTAAAATATATCACCTGCCCTTATTCTAACCTTAACCTGCAAACGGTCTCACACACACACACACACACACACACACACACACACACACACACACACACACACACACACACACACACACACACAAATACACACACATCTCCCACACTACACCCAACATCCATACACTTACCTTCCCTAGTCGTACTTTCTCTTTTCAATGAAATGTGCATAAAGTTATACATCCATTAGACCAAATATCCACTCAATTCTATGCCCTCTTGACAAAACTGCAGAGTATTGGTGATCTATCTATATGTATACATCTATATATATGGTTCCCTGTCTAAACATCAAATGTTCAGAACAAATAATTACTGAAAACCTAGAAACTCACACGTTATGGGATCTTACTGTTTGTGATTGTGGTATAGTGTGTACTGGGGTTTTGTCCCTTTCCTCACTATAGTGTGATCTTGGACATTGTATATATAATTAGCAGAGTGTTTAAGTTTGCAGGGAAGCTTGATCCCAGCAAAAAAGAGGATTATGCTATCCTGGCATAGCATTCAAACTTCTGGGTTTTCAGTGATGTGGGTTCGGTATTTTAATGTTTAGACAGAGATCCATATATATAGAAATCTTATCTATCTATATCTAGTTTGTGTATATATATATATATATATATATATATATATATATATATATATATATATATATATATATATATATATATATATATATATATATATATATATATATATATATATATATATATATATATATATATATATATATATATATACACACACACACACACACACACACACACACACACACACACACATATATATATTTATATATATGTACACACACACACACACACACACACACACACACACACACACACACACACACACACACACACACATATATATATTTATATGAGCCATGAATTTAGTTAAATATTGTTTTTGTCAACAACTTTTTAGTTGTCAGAATTTGGTTGACTAAACAGATGGTCAACAGGTGTGCAAGATCTCTCAGTTCTCAGGGTTAGGAAATATGCCATGTTCTCAATATTGCACAGTTTCGGAGATGGTATGGGGAATGCAGCCCCCTACAATGGAGGGGATGCAAAGAGGCTTGCAACTTCTGTAAAAAAAAAACAAAAAAAAACATATTTTTGTCTTTTTTGTTTTGATTTTGCATGCTATAGTGTTGCTTCTTCCATGCCCTAAGTGTCTGACAGCATCTGTCATTGACAGCTGTTTTCTTTCTCAAATGGACACTCAGAATAAAGTTGAATACTGTAAACATCAGGTGATTATTACACGTATTATGATGTATACATTGTACAGATCATATTAGAACATCAAATATTTAACAGTTCGAATGCCTAAAGGTCGACCTTTAGTAATCAAACTGTTAAAACATCAAATGTTCAGAAAAAAAGGCTTAGCTCCATTTGCTTCATTGAGTATTCCTTCATGATTAACAAAGCAATTATCAGTTTCCCTCACTAGTTCAGCTTTAGGCTAGCTTTGTTTGAAGTACTGGATGTACTTATACCCCAGGATTCACGAAACTACATCGAAGAATGAGACTACTCTTGCACGGAGAGGTTCATGTCCGTTTAGAATAGCAGCGTGCCTTGCCTATGCATGAAGGCGTGCTGCTATGTAATTTAAATGGACATGAACCAGGAACAAGTGCAGGGGGCATGTGTCAGCAGTGCCTGCGCATTTAACATACCCCCTTCACTCAGAAAGTGCCGTACGGCACAGATGAGTGTCAATGTATATAATATTAGAGCCTGACTCTAATATTATGTACTAAACAAGTGTCCGCAGACACTGAAATGTAAGTAACTAAGTAGCAGTGTCCATGGACACTGAAAAAAAAAAACAAATCAAAACACAAACACCTAGGCAGCAGGCTTCAAGTGCACACCCCAGAATGTATGCACTCTTGCCCTGCATGCATGGAAGTAGGGCAAGAAGAAAGCAATAAAAATACAAAAAAATGTTTTTTTTTCAGCTCAAAGTTTAAGCAGTGTGCAGCTTATTTGCTCACCGCACCACTATGCTTAGTCTGGCTGTAATCCTGAAAATGCTAGACAAGTGCTACTGTGAGACAAAATCATTAAGCAGCTGTAGTGTTGTAGTACTGTCATGGTTTAGCATGTAGAACATGCTCTGTTCATATCCCCCTCTGTCACTTTATTGAAAAACTTTTAAGAAAATTTAATGATAGATGTCAATCATATGGCTCATGTATAGCACAGTAGGAGTAGTAATATGTAAAATATAGCTGTAAAAAGTACTTAATAAATTTAATGAAAAAAAATAGATTTAAGCAATGCTTTGCTAGTGTAAGCACTGCTTACCAGCTTTCAGCTGTGCTTACCTGGTGCAAGCATTGTTATGTGGATTTGCCCGGAGCTAAGCATAGTTCAGCATATTAAAACCGGCCACTCACAGCAGGACCAAAATGTCTGGTGTCGGTGAAGGTGTTTGGTTCTGAGCACAATGTTACGGCATCCAAGAGTCCAGGGTCATGGTCAGGCTCCTAGTAAAAAAAACATGATGACAAGCTACTGCAGGGCCAGTACCAGGGCTCACAGTACAAAGCGGAGGCCTAGGACCAGCTTGCACATGATCTCACCAGTGTCACTGACATACCCCGGACTGGTGAGGTGGTATATCACCACCATAAAGACATGAAGCCGAGGAGGGGTGCACACTTGGACCTGTGTATCCAAGAAGCCCAAGCGCAGGATGTCCCCACCTGTCTGTAAGTATGCAGTCTTATGTATCTCATAGTATGGAAAAAGTTCAACTTTTGACTATCCAGGTGTGATTAATGTGTGATATCTCCCCATACGGCTGATGCGGAGAGGTCCCAGAATGTTGAGGTTCATGCCCAGCGACTGGCCCGGCTGCATCAGTAATATAGTGAGTACAGAATACCCCCTAATATTAGCAGTAAGAAATCATAATTATAGTAATGGTAGACTGCCTGTATATATAATTGTGCTGTAAAAGTCAGGCTGCCAGCATTACAATGGAGTACTCCCAGCTGCTGTGTAATACAGATGTCAGTAGCAAACAAGGTACAATATGCAGTAGAGGAATTAGAATATGTATGAGTGTGTCTGAGGGAACCTGCCAAGAAAATGCCATGTCAGTCACTTGTACCTGAAAAATAGAAATGTGTATGTCCTGCAGAATGCATTAACTGAGGTGAACTGATTTAGCACTGCTTGTCTGCATACTTTATAATCATCAGAATGTGTTTTACTTGTTTGTCTGCCAGCATTGTCCTGTGTTAACCTTTCAATTTCAGCTGTATGTAGCTGTGAATGTACTGAAAAATGTCTAAGGCTAACAGGTGCAGACTTGGAAACAAATAATGCAACATGTCATAATAAATGTACTGTGCACAAAAATATGTAATAGATAGAAATGTCACAAACAACACACACCACCTCCCCAGTAGCTCAGTCTAATAAGGACTAGGCCTGTAGTTCAATTTTGCACACACAGTTAAATCCAGGGACTGCCAGTAATATCTCAGTCTGGTTCTACAGTTGTAAACTGCAATCTGAAAAGAAAAAATAATGTACTGCAACAAATACATCTTCCTGCAGTCTGACCCAGGCAAGCTCCTTAAGTGTCACACTGGAATGTCACAGCAGATGTATGTGAAAAGCACAACACACACCCAGGGCCTGCAACTAATATGTGAATCTGAAATATGTGTAGAAACAGCAATGTAATGTGCACACAGTTCATCTTCACAAGGCCCACAGGTAAAGAAATTGGTATAGAAACAGGTCTGATGTGTATAACTAAAATAAGGGTACAATTGCTCTGTTGATATGTACAGCTGTTGGTGTGCTGTAGCCCCATGGCCCAGGTAGAGTGTAGTGATGGTCAGAAATGTGTAATGAATAGTAGTGTTATGTTCCTAAACAAACCTCGACTGTTGTTCCATTTGGTTTATAATTGTTTAAACTGTGTGCATACTAATATTCCCTGTTGAATAATCATTTTATTGCCTGCCTGAGATACCACTAACTGGCATGCTGTTGCAAGGTTTTGTTTGCTATGGCACTGTTATAATTGCTTGCTTGGGGTAAATGGGAATATATTCATTGTTAATTTCCACACCATAGCATATATGGGAAGGCAGATCACAGTGGATCCACCTTTCTCACGCCACCTGGCCAAGGCACCAGGTCCCAGCATGTTTGGGAGATGGAACAGCTGCAGGGGATGGGGCTCACCCATCCACAATTGGGCATGGTGAGGATGTTATTACCCAGGACAAGGACTGTGGCATGGTATGCAGTGTCCTCCAGATAGAGCTGGATGATCACCTGTGCCAGATGTAAATAAATTTGATGTTTTCACAAACATATCATGCAAAATGTATTTATATATGTAGATGTATGCATAACATGTGTGTGTGTGTGTGTGTGTACACATATATATATATATATATATATATATATATATATATATATATATATATATATATACACACATCTATATATATTTTATATATATATATATATATATATATATATATATATATATATATATATATCAAAACATATATGTATACATACTTACACACACACACACACACACACACACATATATATATATATATATATATATATATATATAAATATATAAATATAGATGCATAGATAAAAAGATAGATATAAAAAAAGAAAGAAACAAAAAATATATATATATATATATATATATATATATATATATATATATATAAATGTGTATTGTGTTTGCACATTGGATCCACACTCTGAACCTCTCTCTGCAAAACATCTGACCAAAGCTACTGTTAATGGGGATGAAAGGGCCCAAAATAAGTACCTCTTGTAATTATTGATATCATCCCCTCCGCCACAGCTGAACAGATCTGCCTTGCAACAAAATAATCAACACTTGCAAGTCTCAAACCCAGGATGCTGCACAACATAGCCACAGCAAGTTAAGACTAAGCCATCTCAGCTGTATGATGTCAAGATGATATCACTAACATATCATACAGAACAGTCTGTCTACCATAGGGAATATACAGTGTGGAAGCAGTAAACATTCCAATGATGCATACACACACACACACACACACACACACACACACACACATATATATATATATATATATATATATATATATATATATATATATATATATGGATTCCTATTACAAGAATAAAAGTTCACTACTTCGAGCTTGTAATAGGAAGCCTCACTTCTGCGAAAGTTCACTTTAACGAAAGTGAACTTTTGCATAAGTGCACTTCGAAAACACAGCAGCACAGTGGAGGACATAAAAAACAAGCTATTTCCTCCACTATGGTGCGATAGTCACGGACCTTAGGGTTAGGGCAGGGGTTAGGGTAAGGGGATAGTTAGTAAAGCTATCCCCTTACCCTGACCCATGCCCTAACCCTAAGGTTCATGACTATTGCACCATAGTGGAGGACATTGCTATGTCCTTCACTGCACTGCAGTCATCATGGACCTTAGGGTTAGGGCACGGTTCATGGTAAGGGGATAGCCCTATGGGCTATCTCCTTACTATGACCCGTGTCCTAACCCTGGGCTATCTCCTTACTATGACCCATGCCCTAACCCTAAGGTCCGTGAATGCTGCACGGAAGATCAGTGCAACACCCATTCATTGTACTGAACTTCGCGTAAGTGCACTTTCGATTAAGTGCGCTTTCACTGCAGTGAGCATTCCATGCACTATTTTGAATTAGTGAAAATTTGATCTAGTGTATGGAACCCATATATGTATATAAATACATTTTCCCAACTGTTGAATGACTGTGCTGCACAATATGTTTGAGAAAACATCACACATATCTATACACACATATATACAGTCGTAAGAGGGTGCGAATTGGACAGTTATGTCTGGTGTGAAATACATGTTGGGAACACATTGCCCTTTGCGAAGGCGAGAGTGGGATGTTGGGTAAGGATAGTAGGTATATTTGGGGAGGTAGGTTGGGTTGGAAAACAGACAAGACAGCATACAGGGATGCTATATGACACATGTGGTGGGTAAACACCTTGGATGGGGAGGATTGTTTGGAAAGTGGAAGCCCATGAGCCCCCAAATGGAAACAGTGTGACCAAGGGCAGTCACCACTGCAACTTCACAGCCCTGAAGATGGCTGAGCTCGGGGCTGAGCAGGAGGAGAATGTGAACCCTGCTGACCCAAGGGCCTCAAGTTGGTGTAGCCGATCCCCCAATTCTCTGTGGAGCTCCCTATGCACCAGACCCTGGACCTGACTTCAGGTGACAGGATCCTGTCTGAGTGTGCTCCCAGGGGGGATGAGCACCATTCCCTGAGGTGGTTACACCTGAAGGTAGTGCAGGACCACCAGATGATGAGTTCACAGGGTGGGTCCCAGATGTGCTGTGGCCTGGTACCATGGCCAGATGAGGTGGGAGAGGTGGTTCTGCTGGGAACAGCCTTCCCAAACATGCTATAGTGTCACAGTTTTAGAACATATGTGGGTAGTAATAGTCCACACAATCCAGGATTACTTCTAACAGCATGCATAGATATTCCCATTAACACAAAACACCAGATTTGGATCAGTAGCATAGCAAACAGAACACATGCATATATGGAACCATACTGGCCCTTACAATGGCATGCAGGTGACATTGTTAGCAAGAGGCCACCAATGATAGTGGTTCAACATGGAACATGACTAGAAACACATTTCAATATTTGTCATACAATACAATATATGCCCCAACAGTAGGTTTGCTGTAAACATTCCCATTGAGTTGTATATTCAGATTATTGTGGCAGGTATTGTGGGGGGCAGAGATGTCAATTAACAACTATTATATCCTTGCAGTATGAGGTTCTCAGACCTTTTTTACTCTTTATGTCTTTCAGGTACCATGTCTAGAGAGTGCCTTCCAGTGTATTCCCCCCAGGAAAATGATGTTATTATTAACTACCTGGTGCAGCACCACCAAACCCTCTTTGGCTGTACAGCCCATGATTTGCAGGAGAGAACTACACTGTGGTATGAGCTCGTCCACAGGGTAAACGATGTTGGCCTGCATAACCGCAGTTAGGAGCAGGTCCGACATCGCTGCACTGACCTGCGCCGCAATGCTCATCAGCATGCTGCTGCAGTTAGGAGGGACCAGTTAGCCACAGGTAGGGGTCATGCCATCCAGCCCCCCTGACACATGCTGAGTAGCTCCTCGCCAGCCTCGGGGCACCAGCCACCAGCAAAGCCAAGAACCAGCTGATAGCATTGTGGAGGTGGGTGCTACCCACACAATGTTTAAGGAGCGTGCAGTTAAGGCTAAGGGCACATCAGTAGACCACTGTTGCTTATCCATCTGCATCTGTAACGTTTCATCATGCATATGTGAGATAAAATATATATAGTCTGTTGCTGCAGTATAGTAATGAACAGATGTGCATAATCTGAAGTATTGTGGGTTTGTACTGTTGATGTACTGAAATTCTGCTCCCATCCTGTAACAATGCCACAGGTGTGGCTACTGACATCACAACTCTCACACAACTATGTAGGTCCCTCTGGTATACCTCTGTGGCAGCAGCCTGTAACTGGTGAGTATGGTGTGTTTTGTTCAGGTTTGCCAATACACCAGCCATGTTATGGCCATGGTATTTGCCATGCAAACATTTAACACACCAACCCATAATGCATGCTGTACATGTTCACTTATTGTTGCTGTTAACTGTACTGCATCACAGTGGTCACCATGATGTCATATCTGAAGGGTATGTAAGAGTCCTGAAATATAACTAACAACCTGTCATTGTAAGATGTGTGCACAGAGATGAACATAATGATGGAACAAATGGCCTACAGTAGGAACATGTCTGAAACATTACCCTTATACAGTGGCTACAGCAGTGTCTATACCACTAGTACAATGGCAACTGTTACAGATCAACACAATGGCATATCACAATACAACATTCCACAACCCTTACAACCTGTAATGTGATCCTAACATGAGCAATGAATGTGTAATATGGAATACTATGTTAGGACAGCAAATATGGGGAATACATACTTTAACAAACACTGGAAGCATATGTGTGCACACACTCCAAATAATAAAATGTGAAAGCAGCTATTGAGGTACTGACAGCATTCACTCTTCATGAGTATGCACCTTTCATCAAGTACAGGTCCTTAATATCACACCAAGAAATTATCTGCTGTCGAAGACGTATGTGCATGACATTTGCCCATTCACCTGCAACAGAAGCATTCATGGCTTGCATGCATCTTACAAATCATGGAATGGATCTCATATCCAACAGGTAGCACTCAGGAGTGGGAGATGTAGCCTTATGTCACCATTGCATATATCATGGCAAACAGTGCAGGCAGTCAAGTATGTGAAGAGGATGTATGTGACAACATTAATGTAGAAAATAAACAGATGGCCATCCAAGACAGATGACACATGTTGCAAACTGGTCATGGAGACTGTCTAGAAACATGTCACAACACCGAGGGAGTTGCAGGAATTTCTAGCAAGTACTGGCTGTGCAGTACCTGTGTTGACAATTGCATGGACTCTGCATAAGTGTGGCCTATGGTTTAGGTTAATCAGATGGGAAAGTTGTTCCAGAGGAAACATCATCCAGGGCTCTCTACAGGTAGCATATGCATAACATCAAAAGTCCCCCAAAGGCATGTGTTGCAATGTGTAATGGTGTACCAAGACCAAGTTTGAAACCTACAGACAGTATTAATAAAGATACATGTGCTGCACAAGCAACACCTCACTGCACCGCAGGCCCACCATCTCCATCTGTACCTTGCTGGTGTCAGTGTACACCTGTATGTTTGCCATTAATTAGCAGGGACTAGGCCGGTCGGTACACATGGTGTTCTGAATTTGAGACACTGCAAAATGACACTCATGTGTGGGCCATAGTTGTCAAGCATCTGCAAAAAGGGGTTTCATCCTGAAATGCAACAGTGAACTGAAGCAGACATCCAAAGCTCATAGGAATGGCTGTATCTGCAAACAGTCAAGGTCATGAATTGTGGCAGACATAACCCTGACTCCACAGTAATAGTGAAGGGACTGTGTGACCTCCAAGGGCTGTGCACATGAGTTGACCATGCAATCTGGCAGAGTTGGGGGACATTTGTAGGGCAGAGTGACCAAATACTGGCAAATGCAGATGGGCCATGCTAGTATACCCCTTCAAGGAATAATGACTGTTGTAGTACATTTAACAGTTAATGCAACAGACCATCATGTTAAGGGTGTGCACACTTATGCACCCACATATTGCATGCATCTCAATCAGCATTTGCACAACTAAAACATTTGTTTGATACTGCATTTGATTGCCCAGGTCATATGTCACATATCAGGTTTGTGTAATGTTAACATATGCAGTATTGTGTCCCCATGGCATATCAGGGAAGAGGGTGCCATGTCAGTAAGGGTGTGTACACTCTTCATAGCCACAGTAAGCTTTGAAGGTTCTCAGTGTAATTGTATCTTATTGCTCATGCATGCACCACTAATGATGAGATCTGCAAATCAGACATCAGGCATCCAGTATTGACATGTGTCCTCATATTATCCCAGGTATGTGTCAGACAAACACATAGGGGCTGTGAGCAGCAGAGCAAACATAACTGACATACATATACACATTCAGCAATAGTGTGTACACCTGTGAGGTATGGTGCACAGTACATGCCGGGGTGCTAAACAGGTGCACAGCAATACTGTGTAGATGGGTGCAGTGTGTTCCAGGGGAAGGGGCATCACCTACTAACGCAACTCATGCATCACAGAGATCTATAATGTTGGTAACATGGATTGACTATAGCTGCAGTGCATGCTGTTGAGTACCATATGTCATGCATGTTGACAGTTGGATAATGAGAGGTCTGTGTGCAATATCTTTGTGCAACCTCACCTGTGAGTGTGTGTGTGTGTGTGTGTGTGTGTGTGTGTGTGTGTGTGTGTGTGTGTGTGTGTGTGTGTGTGTGTGTGTGTGTGTGTGTGTGTGTGTGTGTGAGTATGTGTACAGTTAAGCAATGATGTACAGGTCTTAAAGTGTGTTTCTTGTTTTCCCCTCACAGGTGGCGAGGTGGGTCAGGGTCCCTTCTGCAGACAAACTGATGTTAGTGTCCATACAGACTCTGACAATGATGATAGGTATTGTGAGGCACAGGCAGGGTTGTCAGGGGCTGAAGCTGTGTCATTGGTTGACATCCCACTGCTATTCACACCATCCCCACATGCAGTCACATTGCCTATACATACCCCATCACCAGTGGACATAGATGAGGGACAGTTGGTGGGTGGTGACATGAGACAGGATAGTGTGTTGACTATGGCAAGTGTGTCTGGACACAGCAGCCATAGCCAGATGACCAGTGAGGTACCACACAGGCAGATGTACAAGGGTGCTCGTAAGAAGTCTAATGGTCATCATGCCTCTGGCAGAAGTGCCACAGCAGGTGTCACCAGACTCATGTTTCAGGCCATCATGGAGGCACAGGCACGTATGGAACATTATACCAGACAGGGTCTGAGGCTCCAGAGGGCTACTCATTCTACTGTTATCGACAACATCCATGATCTTGCAGGTGCCCACCATTATTTTGCAGAGGTCCTGGATAGACGGTTGGGTGAAATGGTGGGAATCCTTGACCATGCAATGTCTGTGCTAGGGCATATGGTGGGAGGAGTGTGACAGACACATGGATGTAGGTCAGCAACATCAACAGGTGGAGGTCGACGTAGACATGCAACAAGTCAGAGCCATTCCCATAGTGGCAGTACCAGCACCAGCACTGCAGGGGGGGTGCTGTCTACACCACAACATAGCAGGCCATGTGCACATGGCCCTGGCAGGTCCCATAAGGAACCAAGATCTAGCAGACATTTGTCATCTTCAGGGGAGAGTACCATATCTGGCCTTGTACTTGCTAGTGCCCGTGGAACCCCTGGCAGGCACAGTTTTCGTGTCCATGGCCAGAGATGGTGAACTGCACACCCTGCCAGGTACAGCCTGCTGCTGTCCAACAAACCCTTGTATAGGGCAGCTACTTTGCAGAACTTTGTTCATGCATACACACACACATCACAAACACAGCTAGGGCAACCATACCTACACACACCACATCTGCACAGCCCAATTAATAATAAACCCCCCTAAAACACACACATTATGTCAACCAAATGGCTCAGCCTAGGTCTCTGGCAAACCCACAACACACCCTGTGCATATGATGATACCTGTGCCACAACCCTGTCATCCATAACATCGATGCAGGAACAGGCTAATATAGTTCTGATGTACAGGGTGAATGCACTAAGGTGTACCAATGTAATGCTGTGTAACATGTTTTCAGCACTAAAGTTTAATGCTTACATGTCAGGATGTGTAGCTGTCCCAGCCATGATGCATTATAGCTGTCATTAACACTGACTGATTGTGGTCTCCATAATGTATTCCATTTGTGTTGTAGGTATCTATGTGTCAGCAGGATGTTGGTCTGCTGTTGTTTCCTACAAGGGGTATGGCACTGTGGTGACACCATGACTGTGCCATATCCTGGGTAGAGCTGAACACAAGTCACAGGTCTGTATGTTACTGCATGTGCCACATGAGTGATAATTCTGAGGTGTGTATACAAGTGAGTGCATAGTGGCTGATGTCAGCAGCCCTTCTACAGTGGACAATGATAAGTGCACTGGGTGGTACACACCACATGTTTTTGCATAACACACACAGAGGCTTTGGTGTTGATGCAATACTTAGTGAATACTGTACACATGGATGTGTGTACTTTTGCAGGGAACCCGTTTTAGCCTATGTAATTCCACCAAGACAGAATAGACACAACATCACATCAGGAAATAATCAGTCTGTTAGTTTATAGTTTAATATCATTGATGATGATACTGGCAAGGTATATGTCCCCTTCCCCAACGTAGTGCAATCCTCGACTTGGTTAAGATAGGTGTGGTGGTGTGGGTGGCACAGCCCTACCCTTTGGAGGGTGTGAGGTGGTGTAGAACCACAGATAGTGTGATTGACAACTACTTAACCTGTTAACATGAACTGTACATTATTACAGCAGACTAAGCTGGGGGATACACACAATAATGACCCCAGTGATGGTGGCTGTATCCACAAGATCAACACCCAACTATATATACCAACCCCAGTATTGCTCTACAGTTATACAGTGTGGAAGAGTGCATTTACACATCTACTATTAGCTTTGATGGAATGAATTTCCACAAGATGATACCTTTGAAATGTTAGCATTTGCCAGTCATTTCTCGGACAGGGAACATGTATTTTCTGTAAATTGAAGTAAATCCCTTCACACACACACACACACACACACACACACACACACACACACACACACACACACACACACACACACACACACTCTTACTTGATGACACTGAGAGTAGAACCCCTACCTATGTACTTATTGCTACTAATGTGTGTGACCTTAATTGCACTCACCACACAGTTTTTAGTATGAGGTGTGTCCCAGGTCACTTGGTAAATGAGGAGCATCACCAGGCCTTGTACAGTATGGTAATGGGTGATGTACTTGTTTATGAACAATATATAGTGTGACATACTGTCATAAACAAATTGACAAACACATAACAGTCATAGACACATCTGAGAGACCTGGGTTTATCAGTGCTAACTACCTTGTCAGTGAGTCCATTCTGTTACAGATAATTTTCACACAGCACATGGATCATTGGGCTGGATAGTGGAATCAGTTACCTGTATGGTTGATGGTGACAGTGGTCCCCATACAGTGGACCTTGGGACATGTATTGGGGGTACCATGGTCTACAGACAGTATACCAGGCACCCACACCCCACATTGGATATTTTACTCACTGAAACCCATGATAATAGTCTGACATACCCACAATCACACATTGACCATGACTGCAATACAACCCCTTGTCTATCTCAAGAGTGCTACTACAGGGATATGCATCTATTGTACATGCCACAGGGATAGTAGGGTGATGGTTTGTCATGGTTCTCCTATGGTCAGCAACATCACTATCCCTTATACTGTATGGCAAGGTGTATTGTACTAGGAGAATGTGGCCTCAAAATGCTGTATCCTACAAATATACACACTTGCACACATACACCCACGTGCCAGGACTCAGAGGGTGACCCATGCCTATCTACCCATTTGCACAACAGTGTTGTGCTGGTACTGCAAGCTCCAGGTAGCCCATAGGGTGAAGAGTGTAACAAGGTACATGTGATGTCCATTACAGCAGCAGCATCCATTTCTAACTATGGCAATAGGGGGTGTAGTGGGTGAGAAAGCCCTCAGGGTATTGTCAACTACAGGTTTACAAACACACATACACTGTTATTCTCAGTATTGCACACTGACACATTTGTCAGTACTGGGGTCCATAGATGCAGGTGTTCCTAGGTGTGCACCAGGATATTCTCCATGGAGAGATGAAAAGACTAGGGGATGTGGGTACAGTGGTATCATGCCACCTGCCATCTGTCAGCAGGCCAACTATCAACTGATGCCACATAAGTGATCCTCAGGGTGAGAGATAAATGCAACATCCAATCATCTGGTTGCCTCTTGCAGAGGGCCAGTGAGGTGCTCCAATTGACATGTATACAACATATATTATATAACATGTTCAGTGTCTGTCTTGGAGACCTGTACCCAAACATGTTCTGTTGACTGTGGTAGTGTAGTTGAGGTATCCATGGCATGTGGTGCATACAGGGTGGCATTTCCTAGCTGTGGTATTCATAACATAGCTGGGCAGACATCTCAGTCATTCAAGCATAAATTGCCTGTAAGCAGCCAAGATGGCTACCTGACATCTGCACATCTGTACAGCGGACAGACAGACATCAGCTAGCCAACTGGTTATGCATTAGGATGAATGTTTTGACAGATAAATGTCTGGCACTGATATGTATCATTACATGACAACAGCCCTTAATGACATGTCCTATACACACAGTAGTCTACAGTTAATATCCACATGTCAGATCAATATCCACAATATTTATTGACACACAACTCAAAAACCGAGAACATGATAGTCAGGACTCAGAGTCCATCTTTGCATGCAGGGGTGTTTGGTTCCATTAATACAATCTGCAAACTACTCTTACTTGGGAAAGCACTGTTAACAGTAGTAACACAATGATACACTGCATGCCAGTGTGACTGCATATAACCTGGGATACTACCTGTGTATGAAACACAGTCAAACAGAAAAGAGTATTTTACAAGTCATATATACTCGGGTGTCCCAGACAGTAGACTCACACGCCTTGCTACTGTAATGACAGCACATAAAAGCATGTTATGTACATGGAATTAAATACACTTATTAAAAATGTTATTACCCTGCTATTTTATCACACTGGAATGTGATCACTGGTTACCAGGGCTGAGCTATGCATAAATGTAAATACTAAGCAGATTTGCGCAGTGGTAAGCGAAGCCTACACGGTGTAAGCGCCTTTTTGTTTAACTGTACATTAGCACTGCTTACCATCGTACAAACTCCTGCAAACCCACTTAAAGCTGCTCAGCACTGCCTTTACCACTCTGTATCCAACAGTCCTTCATCTGCCTAGCAACAAAATAAACAGCCCTTGTAGGTCTTGAATCCAGGACCCAGTACACTACAGTCAAAGCAGTTTACCACTAAGCCACCACAGCTACAAAGAAGTTTGTTGTTTTTCCAATATATCTGTTGGTACACATACTGCATAGTAGTGAACAACTGCTTTGACTTCTACAATTGTGTAGCACTTGTTAGTGAAAATATTGTTGAATCAGTATGTCGTTATATCTATATAAACACATATCAGATAAATATGGTGGGATACATCTGGGAAGGTAAATACAACACTCATGTTTACACATAAGGATATGTGTATGTATATATATATATATATATATATATATATATATATATATATATGGGTCTACTTCTATTCGCTGACAGCCCATTTCACTGAAACCCATTTAAATTACAGCTCATTTAATTGACAAACATTCTAGGTGGGGGCTGCCCTCCACACCCCAATGTGGGGGCTGTGCCCCCACACCCCCAACTATATATAACAACTCCACAGTGCACAACAGTGGGAGGGGCAAAACCCAGGTTTTTGCCTTGAATACTTTGTCAATGAAATGAGCTGTCAACAAATGGGTTTCAGTGAAATGAGCTGTCAGCAATAGATAGACCATATATATATATATATATATATATATATATATATATATATATATATATATATATATGTAGATATATGCATACATGTACATACACATATAAATTTATATATGTATATAAATACACCTGTATATTGCTATCTATATATATATATATATATATATATATATATATATATATATATATATTCATATATAGATGTATCTGTGTATATATATATATATATATATATATATATATATATATATATATATATATATATATATATATATATATGTGTGTGTGTGTGTGTGTGTGTGCGTATCTACATATATATATAGTATGTATATAATATATGTGTATATATGTATGTATGTATATATATATATATATATATATGTTTATATGTATGTATATATATATATATATATATATATATATATATATATGTATAATATATATATATATATATATATGTATATCTATGTATATGTGTATATATATATATATATATATATATATATATATATATATATATACATATATGTATAACATATGCCCACAACATGTAGTGGAGTCATACTTTAGCACCAATAGTCACAACTTCTTAGTGCAAGGGGATGTCATGTAAGTATTGCAGGTATAAATATAGAATGTTGCTACAGTAACAGGGGTTGTCTTAACAGAAATGTGTGGGAAGTCACATCTGATACAGACATGTACGCTATCAGTTGCAGACAGACATCATAAGATCATCATAGTGCAGTACCACACAAATCACAGTAATGATCCTGTGGAATACAGCAGTGATATGACCAATATATGTGGACAGTCTGACACACTCTGGTCAGTCCAGAGGTGTACACACAAAACCCCTTAGTGCAAGATGTGTGGGCCAAGCCTGACAAAGTGGATGTTTACAGCCATGTAAATGGGGATATCACGAAAATACTGGAATAGATAAGCTCACACAGTTTATGCATTCACACACTCCTGTCTGTCCTGACACATATTAACCAGAGGAGCAGAGGTCAGAAGCCCACATACTACCCACTAGTTAGTGACATACGTCTGTAGAGTATCCCACTGCTTTATCAGAAATACACAACAGTTATGGTGGCCCAGCAAAAGTACATCTGACAAATATCTGTACATAACATCACACTAAGTAAATACACTGAGCTGCTAAGCATGTCATAACACACTGTGCAAACTACAGTCAGATTACCACAACACTGGCCTACATTTCCTATGGTGGAATACACATGTAATTGCAAATATAGCAGGCTCTACAGGTATGTAACAGCACAGAGTAAGAGACACCAGTGTGAAAGTGCATACCCACAACCAATCTGAACACAGCCACAGTCACATATGGTAAGCCTAATTAATATTACAGTATATGGACTATGTGGATAACACCATCCTCATGTGTGCCTCTCACACACTAACTCTACATATACTGGGCCAATACACAGTGTATTCTGATGCCTCACTGTGGTATGGGACATGTGTCGGTCTGGCCCTACAAACATGTACACTGATAGGGTATGATACACTGGAGCAGTATGCAACATCAGATAGAATATGACCAAGAACAATGACATCTACCACAGTCTGTACACAGGCCTAGGTACATATTCACAATACACACTCTGTCAACAATCACCATAAGTACACAGACCTCACTACTGTACACACTACAACAGAATGTCCAGGTTTTGTCCACAACTACAAGTCCTACTCTACATAACATGTTTAGCTGTCTGATATCTCACTGGCTTGTTATCACGTATGCTGTCAGTAAATAATGATGTACTGAACTGTGTTCAATCATAGCCTCACCTCAGGCTTTGTGCCCACTGAATGGCGCACAGTGATAGTTATCCCACTCCACAAAGGGGGAGCTACCATGGACCCAGGAACTACTGCCCCATTAGCCTAACGAGCCTGGTTTGCAAGGCCATGGAATGTATCATCATGGAACTTATAAACAGACATTAGTAATCTCCGAACTGTGGACCCCACCCGGTTCAGGTTTGTAAAAGGCAGATCATGTCTCCTAAACCTGGTAGACTTCTTTGAAGCAATCACCAAAGCCATACACAAGAGTAAGGTGGTTCACACAGCCTGTCTAGATCTCACCAAGGTTTTTGACACCATTCCCCACTCTAGAATTATAGATAAACTCACTAAACTAGGTATAAATCCCTATGTCACGAGATGGGTTGGAAAATGGCTCACTGACAGAACCCACACTGTGATAGTAGCAGACTCCAAATCCGACTTCAGACCAGTGACAAGTGGAGTACCACAAGGTTCAGTCCTGGGTCCTCTCCTGTTTGGCATCTACTCCTCTGAAGTACAGGCTAACACAGAAGATCTTTAGCTAACTGAGTTCGCAGATGACTGCAAACTAGGAGCCATAATTGAAACTCCTAATGGTGTGGACATTCTACAAAAGGGTCTCACTGAGACTGATGCCTGGTGCCAAAGCCATGGCCTCAAGCTCAATGCCAAAAAGTGCATTGTCATCCCCTTTGGTAAAAACTCTGTACACATGCGCTACCACATAGGTGGTAGTCTACTTAACACTGAAAGTGTGATAAGAGACCTTGGGACACAGGTGGACAGTAGTCTCTCTTTTGATAATCACATCACCACAGTAGTCAGGAAATCCTTCTACGTGGCACACCTCATCACAAAAGGTTTCTCTTCTTGGAAAAAAGAGGTTATTGTTCTCTTTTACTTGTCACTCATTAGACCCATTATACAGTACAACACTCCTTTTGGCATGTACCTCACAAGACATCTACAACCACTGGAAAGGTCGCAGAAATACCTCACAAAGAGGATTGCTGGCCTCAAACAGATGCCTTATGCAGACTGTCTCAAAAAACTGCAGCTTTACTCTGTCGCATATTGCCTACTCAGAGGTCATCTTTGCCTAATATACAAATCTATGTCAAAACGAGAGCTGTTGGACATGCTCCACTTAAAGAAATCCAAATCCCTCATAGCTACATGCTCTAGGGACCTAAACATTGTCACCAAAATAAACAGAACATGCTGGAGGGATAGATTCCTGTCCCAGTGATTTCCCATCCTCTGAAACAAACTACCTATGTATATCAAACAAAGCTCCTCATTAGCACTCTAAAAAAAAATCTTGATGACTGGATGGGAAATAGGAAATTCATCCCAGGGATCACTTCTGTGGCTCTGCTCAACAGGGGCACAGGAAAATAATTTTCTTGGATGGTGAAAACCAGGGTATCTTTTTGGCTAGGCTTATATAGGCCCTAGGGCCAATAGCCTAGCACCTACCTATGAACCTATGAACATATGCACCTCTTACTGCATGACATATGTACAAAGGTTGACAGACTTGAAGTCGGAGGCACAAACACAGGGCCAATATTGACATGTTGCTGTGATAAACTCATACATTTACTGGTGTAACAGGGTTTGTTGTGACATATGCCTTCTGAGGGATATAAAGTCAGTAACTCACATGGATGTCACCATGTACTGACTGCAATCATCAGAGTATGCTACTGCATTTCTAAATATAGGAAATGTGTGAGTAATACAACTCATGTAAGACTTCGAACTCTGGCCAATCTGCAGACAGCCCTACAGGTGAGAGTTTCCTCAACCACATAACACTGTCATGCCAGATATTATATCATGTAGAACAGCCATATCCACACAAACCCTGTTAAACCAACATTACTTCAAATGTAGAAGAGCAATACTTACATTCTGTCCTCATGTCTGGAACATCCCCCTCCTGTTTGTTGGCCTGTCTCCACAGTGTATGTTGTAAGAGGTATATCCAACTACCCTCTGTGATGCCGTTTGTCAAACACCCACATGAAGTCCTTCACATGAAGGTATGACCACATGAAGTTAATGGTGTGATGTAATGAATTGTTAATGAGTATGTATATATAAGTATGGAAGTTTTTAAGTGCTGTTTTTAGTTCTGAAGAAGTCGCAAGATGAAAGTGGTGAAAATAAAGTATACACTAAAGAAGTGTGCTTATTCTTTCATTCCTCATGCCATCACCAGTATTTTTTTGTTTTTTGGTGGCTATTATACTCAAGTGTTCCTGTGGTTCATGGTTTTGCTTTTCATGGCTGAGGCTGCTCCTGATACTGTGATGGATTCTACTTTATTAGCTAATTCTGTTACCAGAAGCTCTGATGTTATTCAACTTTTACTCAATACCATGCTGGACATTCAAAAAAATCTTAACGAAAATGATACCTATGAACAGCAGATCTGAAGAGCTGGCTATCAGTTCTGAAGATGATAGAGAGACATTTATTGAATGTACCAGAATAAAGAGACCAGTATTACAGGTAATTAATGATGAACAAGAACAACGTGAAAATATTCATTATTTGACTGTTGCTTCAGTGCTTAATAACAGACAAGATCCATCTAGCTTTAACACCATGTCTAGAATTAATGAGTCTTTCGGCTTTTTCTGGTTAGGGGTCGCCACAGCAGAACTCCGGTCCGCTAATGATTGGCAGTGGATTTTTATGGTGCTGAGTTGCCAGCCCGACACCCAACCTTCAAAGAAGGCACACCCATTCATGCATGCACCTACCTACATGTCTTTAGACGTCACTCGACCGTGGGGAGGATATGGTGAATATAAAAAATCTTGTGATAAAATGTTCAAATTGTTGAAAAAAATATAGAAATTTGGACTTGGAGAATAAATATCAGTTGAGATGTCTTGAACTGAAAATAGTACCTAAAGGACTGAGATTTTTTAAATGCCCTAATGGAATCAATGTGACGGACTGTTTTTATATTGTTCTGGTCAATTTTTTCAACCAGGCTGGCTTAAATTCACTAACATTGTTAATAGACAATAATAAAAAGGTTATGGACAATCTAAGAGCTGATACTATGAAATTAGATCAGCAGTTATATACTCAAAGCAGTAAGAATGCCTATTACTCTGCTTGTCTTTGTGATGTTGAACAGTATGCCATTATTACACGTAAACATAATAAGTTAGTGAGGGATATAGCTGCTTATGAAAAGTCAGCAGTTTATTCTCACTTTATGGTTAAAATATGGTTAAAAATAAAAACAATGACAAGAAGAGTTTCCTTTCTAACAATAATTTTCGTTTAAATGCTTCTATGAGTAAAACAATGACTGACAGTACTCTTAACCAATCAGCTACAATGATTCTGTGGGGGCGGAATATACAGAATAGTTCCTGTGTCAATTCTATAAGTACATCCAGTACTTCAAACGAAGCTAGCCTAAAAGAAGCTGAACTGGTGAGGGAAACTGATAATTGCTTCGTTAATCATGAAGGAATACTTAATGAAATGAATGGAGCTAAGCCTAAAACTTTTTTATTTCAAAACGAAAAGAGAGGGTGTAAATAAATAATGTTTTTTATAGGTTTAATATTTTAAATTTTACTGAAGCACTTTAAATGGAAATTGGTTAATGGTACGATGTAATGAATTGTTAATGAGTATGTATATATAAGTATGGAAGTTTTTAAGTGCTTTTTTAGTTCTGAAAAAGTCACAAGATGAAAGCGGTGAAAATAAAGTATATGCTAAAGAAGTTTGTTTATTGTTTCGTTTCTCATACTATCACCAGTATTTTTTGATTTTTTGGTGGTTATTATACTGGTTGAAGTGTTCCTGTGGTTCATTGTTAAAAATTGCAAATACAGATACACATACAAATACAAATACAACCGACCAACCATAGGGTCATAGGATCATAGGATCATAGAAAGTTATAAGGCTACTGACCCTGAGGCCCTTACAAGCCTAGCCAAGAATTTAGCCCATGATCTGACAAGTCAGCACTTGATGCCCCTGTCCAGCAGGGAAACAGATGGAATCCCAGGGGTATATTTTCAGTTCCCCATCCAGTTATCCAGGTTGTGCTTAAAAAGGGTTAATGAGGTACACTGCTTGACATGAAGCAGGAGTCTATTCCACAGAAGGAGGAGCCACTGGGACACAAATCTGTCCTGCCAACAATTCCTATTGATGTGACAGACAAGGTTGAGGTTTCGCATGTGGGTTACTTGAGTAGAGCCTGACTTGTGGATATGCATCAGTCCCATCAAGGTGGGGTGTGAGATTGCTTTGCATGTCAGACAGAGGCCGCCTCTGAGGAGTCTGTAGGAAATTAAAAAGAGGGACAGGGTTTTTAGCCTGTGTAAGATATATATTTGAAACCCTGTATTCTCCTGGTGAGGAACCTCTGTGGTCTCTCCAGCTGCTGCATGTGCTTTGTGAGGTACATGCCAAAAGGGGCATTGTACTCAATAATGGGTCTTATAAGGGAAGGATACATGGATGTTATGACCACATTGCCCCTGGATGAGATACCCTTACTAATGAGGTGGGCCATCTAGAAAGCTTTTCATACAATGGAGGCAATAAGGTGGTCAAAAGTCAGTTTACTATCAACCTGGGTGCCCAAGTCCCACATGACTGATTATGTGCTTAGGACCTTGTTATTAATGTGAACATTTGTGGGGACATCACTCTTCCCACAGGGATTGATGATACATTTTCTGGCATTCAGTTTGAGGCCATGTTTCTGGCATCACTCATTTGTATGGGTGAGACCCTCTTGGTGGATGTCCACATCACTAGGGGAGTTGATGACAGTGCCAGCTTGCAGTCATCTGCACATGTGGTCAGCCATAGCCCACTGGTTTTGGCCTGCACCTTAGAAGAATATATCCCAAACAACAAAGGCCCCAAGACCGATCCACGGGGTACAATCCTTGTTACAGGTCAACTGCTTGACCCGGCATCCCCTATTTTAACTAGGTGGGTTCTATTAGTGAGCCAATTTGCTACCCATCTGGTAACATACAGATTGATGCCTAGTTGAGAGAGTTTATCTGTTATACCTGAGTGGGGAATATTATTGAAGGCTTTGGCTAGGTCAGGGTAGGCAGTGTGCACCATCTTCCCCTCATCCATGGCTTTGGTGACTGTCTCAAAGAAGTTGACCACATTTAACAGGCATGACCTCCCCTTGATGATACCAAACTGTGTGGGATTGAGTGTTTGAAGTTTGCTAATGTCCTTGTTAATGAGGTCTGAGATAATCTACTCCATGGCCTTGCAGATCAGGCTAGTTAGGCTGATGGTCTAGAATTTCCTGGATTGGTGGAAGCTCCATCTTTGTACAAAGGGATAACAGTGGCTGTCCTCCACTCAGCTGGGATGAAGATGGTACTCAAGCTTTGGTTGAATACGGTGCCTAATGGTGCTGCAAGTTTCTGCCTGAGTTAATGTAGAATGTAGCCTGGGATGTTATCGGGTCCCATGGAGGCTCTATTTTATGCCTTTGAGATGGCAGTAATGACTTGCTCTCTAGAGATAAGGGGAGGGGGCAGGTGCTGGGGATGTCCTGATTTACTGATGGGGGGACAGCGGGGTTTTCACTGAACCTGTCTGCCAGCAGGTTGGCTATATCTATGCCATTTGTGTATGTGGTGTCCTTGACCACCAGTTCTAAGCAGATCTGGGGGCTTCCCTTGAGATTGCAGACATACGTGAAGAAAGCCTTGTGATTGTCTTTAGTAGATGTGGCCATTTTGGACTCAACATTTGCTTTGGAGGATATCACTAGTGCTCTTATTTGCTTGTTCAGGCTAAGGAGAGATTGCTTCCAATTAGGCACCTGCTCCTTCTTGGTCCTGGACAGCAATTATTTCCTTTTATTATATAGTTTATTTATTGCAGATGTCCACCAGGCAGGTTTACTCTTCGTTGAGGAGGAGGATTTTGTCCTGTCTGGTATTCCTGATTTCATGCAGCTATATATTCGTATACTTTGGTGTAAGTTTGGACATATGTGTCAGTTCCAATGGAGGGGGAGGGGGCTCTGAATCTGTTTATACCTTCCCTCAGGAGGTTGTAATCAGCTTTGGAGAAGTTTTTTTGTTTGACCCTATCTAGGGGTCCAACCAAAGAAACACATAAATGGGAATTAACAAAGATAAGCTTTTTTATAAGTATAGAAGTTTCAAAAAGTATATCTAACAGTTGTTTTTTTTTTTAATAACTAATAGGGATCATGCCTAGAAAACAAATTATACACTTGTGCAAGGCTGACTAAAAAGGTACTACTAAAAATAAGAGAAAATGTATTGCTTACTTAAATAACCAAATCAACAGGATAAAATTAAGCAAGGATTTCATGATGAAAGATAAAAAATTATAATAAAAATGGCAGATATAAGTTGAGACAGTGATGTAGATATACAGGTAGAGTGATATCAATAGTGATAGGTGAACAATATGGAGCACCATGGATTAGGGAGAAGGATAGTAGGATTAACTAATATTGTTTCAAAATATCCAAACTTATATTGTTATCCCTGAATTATGTGTGTGTATCTGTTGCCCTTATTTATCTTCAGCTATGTCAGGACTGAAAAGGGTCATTGCAGTCCTGTTCTATCTGCCTGACAAATAATAAATAAATAAACAAACAAACCAATGCATAAATAAATAAACAAACAGATAATGGGGTGTGTTAGAGAGGATACATACCATAGGGTAGCTCCATTGCACAGAACTGTAAAGCTCTGACTGATATGCATGTTGTACATGGTTAAAATAGTAGCTCTAGGCACTGGAAGAGCTGACTGGGGAAGAATGGAAGTGAAAGGCCAGTGCTGACTCATTCATTTTGAGGCATTGTTGAATTAATGCCCTACAGCTTGAGTGCCACCTAATGGATGGACAAGGGAGGATTTAAAGCACAAGGACCAGCAAGAAACTGCATATGTCTACAAAGAAGAGACCAAATACTAGCTGAGTTGTTGCTGAGTGGAAGCACACAACTGCATTGTGGACCCAGTGTTGTATATAATATGACCTGCTTATGAGCTGATGAAACAAAGAAGGACTGGGGATAACCAAAGTCTGAAGCAACAATGTATAACATCCAGCCAACATACAATTTTCATCCCCAACAACTGCATATAAGATGGGGATATCAGATTTTTTCTACCCGAAAGGGGGGGACCCAAACTAACAAGAAGGTCTTTGGAGCTAATACCAGTTGCGATAGGAGGATGAATGATTCATTAAGGTGTTGGGAGCACTATATGGATAAGCTGATAATAAATGAAAAAAATAAATACATAGGTGGGTGATTTTGGAAAAATCAAATGTGGGAGAGTCAGTGGTATAAAGGTGAAAGTTGCTTGGTTACTTGGCCATATATGGATCAACTCACATTTTCTTGTGCTTGTTAGCAACTACTCACTTCATAAGGCAGTTTTTAAGAACAGGAAATGCATATTATGTTCACAATGCTATTTTAACTACTGTTCCTTTAAATGTTAAGATGGAGAGACCAGCTGATTTTAATCATGGTTAAACATGACTATTTAAACTTGATTTTTGTAAATGTTAGTATCTGATGAAGTTCAAAGAAGTTTTTGGACAAAATGCGCTTCATTAAACTTTGTGGATTTAGTCTTCAGTGAAGTTGCCAGTTGTTTTTTTTAATTTCTTAGTTTTCTGTATCTTGGATTTTGGAGTTTTTAAGTCTTCAAAAGAAACAGAACCTAGAAACCTCCTCAGATGGGTGTTTACTTTTCAGAACAGTCAAGTCATATAAAGATTGTATTGCATTCAAGAAAATTAGAGGGGCACATTTCTATCTATGTTTTCCTAGATAAACACATTCTGGAGTTAACAGCTCAGTTGTTCAGAAATGGAACTTCAGCTCTCATAGCCAACATATATGATTTGGTTAGCAGCCTGAAATTTGATGGATGGGAGAGAAGAGAAAACAATGAGCAGCCAATGACCACCTTGTCTTTTTCAGATGATGCATTATTTTAACTCTGGCATGGTCTTGATTGAAACTAGTAAGTGAACGGCTTTCATATAATAGGAGAGGGTTTAAATTTACTACCAACGCATTATAAAGAAAACTGAAGAATTAAAGATCTCATCTTCATATACTGAAGTCAAAATGTGGAGAAAGTCAAAAGCTTATATTGATTTCACATAATGAGATAACAGGACAGAGTCTAAGTTATGTAGACCATCATAGAACAAATAATCTGTTACTTTATGCCAGGAGAAGCAATGAAGAAAGGCAAGAAATAAGGTGTTAAACAAGGGACAGGAAGAAAAGGCAAATATAGTCTTTTTCTGGTGTTGAAAAGGAGAAAAATATTCTATACATTTCATACATCCTGTGCTATGATAAGGCAACTGTCAGACAGACAGATACATAAATGAAAACTAGGTAGAACTGGCTAATATGTCAAATCCTACTGTATGTAAGTGCTAGAAGGAAAACGGCAGTAGGGAACTGTGGTAGGGAAACCATAGGTAACATACCTCCGATGACAGAGAACGACATCTTAAGGGTAGGGCATAGCACAGAAGAACAGACTTTGGTGATAACATTATTTTTTTTGGTCTGTTAAATGTCTTGCCTACTGGGTAATTGTTGATGTTGCTTTATCAATGGCTGGCATCTGTCATCATTCACTATAACTGAATTATGTATATTCTTTGCCTTTCAGAATTATCACTCGGTTATGAGTCCACTACATCTTCCAGAGACTATTATGTACATTTATCACTTTAAGTGTGAGGCAGAAATTCATAAATTCTTTCCCAAAACCACACCTCTGCATCTTCATTTTTTGAGCCTGCTCCCATTCATCCATCACTGACTATCCTGGATCACCTTGCTTTGAAATACTGGCAGTTTTCATCATGTGCTCCTCCGTCCTTAATTTCCTCTAGGAGGTGTAATGTACTACAGTAATTTTTTCACATGGTACAAGCCCTGTCCCTTTCTAGTTGCCCTTGTTTGTGTAGCCTACTTCCTGTCTGTCACTTTGAAAGCAGTATTTAGAATGTTAAAACTATGCACCAAACTGAAGTTCAAGATTTCTACTGATAATGGTCTTGCTAGGTGTCACAGTACTAAAAGTCCTCAGTACCATGTTTTGCCTTCTGATTACATTATTGTTTGTGCTTCCTGTTTCATAACCTTTTCTTTGGCATCTCATATTCACACACACTGCCTTGCACTTTGATATAGATTCATGAAGGTCAAGCAGAACAGTGCTGATAGAAACATGCTGTGTTAGCTTTATCTCATGTAAATATAGATAGGTCTTATACCAACGGACAATAACATTAAATACCACATGGACCCACAATGTTCAGAAGAAGCAAGTGAAGCTGCAGTGTAATGTAGAAATCCAGTGGGTGCCTGCAGTTGTTTACACAGTATGATGACAGACAACTGTACTCATAGGGGATGTGTGATTACACCCTTGTATAACGTCACTGAAGAGTACAATAAAGCAATAAAAACAAAACATATTTGTCTTGCAACTTGCTGCACTGACTGGTGTTACTGGCACAGATAAAGGCTTTGTCAAGAATGAGATGTCTGTTCGATATACAGTGATGGAACCCTGACTACGGAGTGAAGATATGGAGTTCTGGTAATTGACCTTGGGCTGACAGAAACCAGTCAGTTATGTAGAAGTGTCTCCATCACACTGGGATAGTGTAAGGAAAATTCTCCCACTTAGAATGAATCCAGAGAGAGAGTGAGAGGGTGGGTAATAAGGCAGCGGTGAGTACTGCGGATGAGTGCAGGAAGGCATGCATGTGTGGTGGTTGGAAAGTCAAGTATACTGGAAAATGCATGCTAAGGTCCAAATAAACACACAGACACACACACACACACACACACACACACACACACACACACACACACACACACACACACACAAAAGTATATCAGTCTTCGTTAACTATACTAACCACTGATGCATGCACTGTCAGTGCAAATACATCCCTAACTTAAGCAATCGTTAAAACAAGCTGTCAAACAGTACCTATAGCAAAAGTAAACCCAAAATACTTACCCAATGTATATACATAAACTCAAACATGTATAACTTGCACAACTCACATATCACATATCACAAAAATATCACCTTTACATAGTGGATTTTACCCTCCACATTCCCCTGTTTTAAGAGCCCTTACCTATATATACTAAACCTGTAGTTATACAACCAGATCTGTAATGATTCCCCTCATGAAACAATTATAATTAACAAATCTCAACTATAACACCAGCTGATAAGCTGCATGTTTGACAATTCTCTACAGCTATTCCAGTTAACAGGAAGCTGTGTAGTTAACAAATAGCAAGGTAAAAAAACACACTATTTCCAGTTAACAGAAAGCTGTGTAGTTAACAAACAGCATGCTAACCACACAGATTATCTATGTGTGTGTGTACATATATCTATCTATATATATATATATATATATATATATATATATATATATATATACATATATATACATAGAGAGAGAGATATATATGGGTCCCTTTGAGTTGATCGAGATTTCAGAAACTCAAACTCCATATGGTCGAGACCATATGATCGAGTTTTTGAAAACTCAAAGCTTTTGAATGGAGATCGTGGTACAGCAAGGATCAAAGGATCAGGAAATTTACCCTATTCTTCACTGTAGTCCGATCTCAGAGTTGGTATATATAATTTGCTTGCCCCCCCCCCCCGACAAAATGTAAAAAAGTTAGATTTTTGTGGGTTTTTTTTCTCTTTGAGTTTTCTGAAACTTGATCATATGGTCTCGTCAATATTTCTTTCAAGTTTCCGAAGTCGATCATCTGACATAGATCCACATATTTAGATATAGATATTGATAGACATATGGAAACACATCTCTCTCTCTTGATATATATATATATATATATATATATATGTGTGTGTGTATATCACTATATATATATATATATATATATATATATATATATATATATGTGTGTGTGTGTATATCACTATATATATATATATATATATATATATATATATATCACTATATATATATCACTATATATATATATATATATATATATATATATATATCACTATATATATATATATATATATATATATATATATATATGTATGCATGTGTGTGTGGGGGGGGTCTACACGTACACACACATGCATACATATGCATATTAAACCTTCTAAAGAAACCAGCCCTCAAGGGGCGTAGACTAAGGAGACGTGTTTGACTGGACAAGAGCCTCTTTTTAAAGAGAGCAATGAATGATATTATTAGATTTCTTGAGGGATCCATGTAGTGATACAAAAGCTGTTATCTGTTTGTTTTTATCGTTATTTTATTAAAGTTTTATGGAACATTGAATAACCAACTGAGTGATTAATTTGATACATGCTCTTGGCTGTGTTGGTGATATTGGTGTTTAAGTCTTACAATACTTCCTACAATACCACACTTTATTGGTTGTAAGTTTATTTCCTTTGATATATATATATATATATATATTATTAGGTGGGTTGCAAATTGGCTCATAAATAGAACCCACAGTGTGAAAGTAGCAGACTCCAAGTCAGACCACTGAACGATCACAAGTGGAGTCCCACAGGGATCGGTCCTGGTTCCCCCCCTGTTTGGCATCTACTTCTCAGAAGTCCAGGGCAACATGCAGGGACTCTGGCTGAGCAAGTTCACAGACGCCTGCAATCTGGGAGCCATTATTAACTCCCCAAATAATGTATACATTCTACTTAAAGGCCTCACTGAGACCAGTGACTGGTGTCTAAACCATGGCCTAAAACTTAATGCCAAAAAATGCATCATCATCCCCCTTGGGAAAAACTCACTTCCCACTAATTACCATATCGATGGGAGCCCACTGAACACTGAAGGCATTATAAGAAATCTAGGGACACAGATTGACAGCAATTGCTCCTTCGACCACCACATTGCCACTGTGGTCAAAAAGACCTTCTGTGTGGCACATCTCGTACCAAGGGTTTTGCATCTAGGAAGAAAGAGGTCATCATCTCTCTCTACTCTTCCCTCATTAGGCCAGTCATCGAGTATAATGCCCCATTTGGCATGTACATCACTAGACACATGCAACAGCTGGAAAGGCCACAAAAGTACCTCACAAAGAGGATCCTAGGCCTTAAGCACATGTCCTACATAGACAGACTCAAAAAACTCCAGTTATTCTCTGTCTCATATCACCTACTAAGAGATGATCTCTGCTTGACTTACAAAGCTATGTCTGACACAGCTCTGTTAGAAATGCTACATCTAAAGAAATCCAAATCCCTCTGCACCACATGCTCCAGAGACCTCAACCTCATTACCACAATCAACAGAACATGCTGGAGGGACAGGTTCCTCAACTTGAGATTGTGCATGCTCTGGAATAGACTTCCCATACATGTCAAGCAGAGCACCTCACTGGTCCTCTTCAAGAGAAATCTTGATGAGTGGATGGGAAATAAAAAGTTCACCCCGGGGATCACTGCAGTGGCTCTACTTGATAGAGGCACTGGGAACTAACATTGGATGGCACGATGCCAGGGCACTTCTATGGGCTAGGCGTGTAAAGGCTCCAGGGCCATTAGTCTAGTAGACACCTAGGAACTTATGCACCAATCAAAGTGCAAATTGCACCTGTTCTCTGCATGGGAAAATGCTAGTGCAGATGACCAGGACTTCCCATTCACTCACAGATCCTTACTACTCACTGGCTTCAAACTCCAGCTAATGACCACAGTCTTGAAAAGTCATTTAGCAGGGAGAACTGTCAAACACAAAAAATAAACCAGTAATTCAAAAAAAATATAAATCTGCATAACTATAATAAAAAGAAACAAAAGAAAACAGGAATCAGTCGGGACTGTGACATAAATATATTTATTTATTAGCTTTGTTAAACGAGTTAATGCACTGTTCAAAATGGACTTATTTCAGACTCTACTCAAAGAAAACAATAAAACCACCATTGCAAAGCACACTCTACCAGAAGAACATGTGAAAAGATAACAACTATGACAGTCCAAAAGCAAAAGTCTTTCTGCAGTAATGAACAAAAATACAATAAACAAGACCAATAACAAATCAAATAGAGGAGAAGATGAAGAAGAATGAACATTAGTGAAGGATTATGGTTAGCAGAACAAAGCAGAGTATGAGGATAGAAAGGAAAGGAAGCGGACAGCAGAGAAAAAAGGAAAGTGAAATAGAAGTGAAAGGAAGAG